>NW_025943768.1:10015-142775 GCF_000764305.2 Hyalella azteca | reverse complement strand
TGTGAATAATTATATTATATTCGTACACTTGTACGTCAGAGATCCTTGTGCGCAAAGGATAAACTAATATTATAGATGCCAGAATTAGCTTGTTTAAACTAGGGCGGGTAATGACCATAAAATTCATTGTTTTTAATTTTCAAAGTCGAACAATTCTTCAGATGACGTTGGTTGATTAAAATGCAGGTTTTGAGAAGTAATTCTAATATATTAACGACGTTTCAAATGTAACAACATTCGCGTTCAAGTTAAAAGAAGCATTGAATACAGACATTTTTGTCGAAATAAATACATGGTACACGTAAATATGATACAATACGAAAATTTGGAACGGTTAAAATAATTCCGAAACAATCTCAAAGTTCAGGAAATCCGGTAGTTATCAGATGAATAGCTGGAGTCCAATCCGGTGTGATGAGGGCTTCAGTTACTCGCATTTCGATCAAGCAACGTCGACTGAAGAATTATTCGACCCGGAAAATTTAAATTATTAAATTTTATGGTCATTAACCCCCTAGTTTGAAGGAGAAACTGTGCACTATAGAATCTCGTATGCGAGAGTCTATCGTGTGCGAGAGTCTGTCGTGTGTGAGAGAGTCTATTGTGTGCGAAAGAGTCTATCGTGTGCGAGAGTCTGTCGTGTGCGAGAGAGTCTATCGTGTGCGAGAGAGTCTATCGTGTGCGAGAGAGTCTATCGTGTGCGAGAGAGTCTATCGTNGTCGTAAAAACTTGTTTGAGTATACGTTGCGGTCGCTTTTAGCGCATTTTCTCATTTATGGAAAAATTGCACTATTGTGCTCGCCATGTCCATCCGTCTGTCTGGCTGTCTGTCTGTCCCTCCGTGACTTCACGTTTTCGTCGACGAGAAAATGCGCTCTCTGTCACTCACTGCAGTGAGTAATGAGTTATATTTTTTTGTGATGTGACCACTACGATGACTCCAGAAAACGTTTATATGTTCCAGCTGCTCGGTTTAAGCTGCTCGTTGCATATAAATTCGCGGCAGTGTTTCATGTATTACACGCGAACAGTTAAGAGTTAATTGTCTAAAAGTCGTCTTGATTCATTAATTGGTATTTGAATACGTATACCATGATAAGATTTTAATCGAACTCACCTCTGCACGCACGCCCTTTGTCAAGTGTAAATTTGTTGAAATTCTCAGATGATGTTTTCAAATCGTCAATGATAGTAATTTTATCCCCTAGAATGTTGATTATTTGTTATTCGGATATAGGTATTGAATTCTGAGTTGAATACCAACTCCTTTTCGCTTGTTGAGGATCATGGTCGCTGAGCGTGGTCGGATCACGATCTTGTCCAACGAAAGTTTTGTAGTTTAATCGATTATTTTAAAGGCAGGTAGTTGCAATAATTGCTTTGGCCAGTTGATCTCTGTAAATTTATATTTATCACTACTTATGAAGAAATCAACAAGTATCGTTATATACTGCAATAGCTCGGCTATTATTTTTAATTCATTTTACAAACCGTATGGGTTCTTGCAACTTCTGAAAGTGTGTGCCGGGAAACTAATCAACTTCTGTTAAGAATTTTTTTTATAGCGAACAATCAGGTCATTTGAGAACAAAAACAAAGCATTTCACGCCATTTGTTTAGTCGTGGCATTTATGAGCATTGTATAATTGAGGCTTGACACACACTTTGATGACTAGTTCGTGTTTTTTACACACTTTACACACTTTTACACACACACTTTAGCTGCCGAGAAGCGACTCGTCAACATAGCCGAAGAAGATACGGCGAGTAGCGTTGACGAAACTGTCTTGGAAGAAGGTAACCACGAATTTATTCACGAAATTTATTGTAATCATTCACTATATGTTCGGAGATTCGTGTTTATTCACGAAATTTCTTGTAATCATTCACTATGATTCGTGAGTACTGCACTATTTAGAGTGCACCTATGCATGACGAGCAATTTTCTTGTATATTCCATTGGAAACGTAGCTTGATTCTACACTGATTCAGTAATGGTGTTGATGAATGCAAGTGTAGTTTAATTTTATGGTGATTTCTTACTGACAAACATGATTTTGCTGATTACCTTTGAGAAAATTATCAAAGATTCTTGATGAATACTATTTCAGTTCTTTCTCGCTCAAGGGTTGTGATCACATAATTCGCTACCGGCATCTCTTAACGCGATCGCAATTGTGAAGTTGCAGTGCTTAATTAAATTAAACTTAATTGAATTGTTAATTTAATTACTTAATCTATCCGTGGATAGCGCAGTCAATGAAACACATCGCCTTACTCTGATGTTTAAGCATCATATTCACTCCGTTTACGGTATATAGTCGTGAACTAAGAACCATAATCATAATTAAATCTATAAATCTAATTGAATTGTTAATTCAATCACTTCGTCGTGGCTACCTCAGTCAATGAAACACATCGCCTTAGTCTGAAGTTGAAGCATCACATTCACTGCGTATACGGAACTTTAAAGTTGTGAGCTAAGAACCTTAATCGCTCCAGTCAATGTTTTATTTTTGTGATCAGAACGCCTGCACCCACCGCTGGACTGCAACCTCCTCCATCCTGATTATTTTCCTCACCCTATATATAGTAAAGTGCATTTATAGTTACATTTTACGCTGCATAATGTCATGTTATAATGTGGGAGACATTTTCACTCACGTCTGACTTGTTCGTCTCTATCACCGTGGCCATTTTGACTTCGTAATAATCTATGCATTATTGTGCTGCGTTAAACTTTATAGCCTTGTTCTTATAATCACCGTGGAGCTTGTTTCTTTTTTGTGGTATCCGTCTTATTGTACCATGAATTTTGGTTACTCTCTTTATTTCAATTTGTGTGGAAGTTATTGATCATTGTTTGCTCTTTTTAAAATATAATATATAAGTTTGTTCTGACGTTCAATCTTGTCGGGCTTGACCCCGCGAATTTTTCCTTCATCACTTTAATGCCAAATTATGCCAATTAATTATTTATTAAATTTTTTCCTTGTTAAACATTTTTGGAACGTTGTTCAGAGCTTGTTGTTCAGAGGTGTAGCTTTGATTTTGTGTCATTCTGGGTATTGCGCTTTCAAGTGAAGAATACTGTATTTTGGATATATTTAGAATCTCAGTTTCACTATCGAAAACTAGAATCGATTAATGCTCCAATTATATTGTGTGTTTAAGCACATGACTGTGAATGTTGATAACGATGATGAACCTCCATTTTCTGTTTTAACTGATATGTTGGCAATAAAGATCTTGTCATTAATATTGGCATCCCAGCTAACTGGGCTTCCGTTTAAGAATCTCGTATATGTATTTCCATGATGTCACATCAATACATCACACTTCGTGCTGTAGGTAGTATGTTCGGGGTTATAAATGTTACAGGTCCCTACACAGGTGGCACTTGAAAAACATTTATGCTTTGATTGCAATGAGCAAGAAGTAATTGTGGACTACGTCTTTACGTGTGGTTTAATAGAAGTAAATTAGTTTCCCGTTGCTGAGTTGTTGACATGGGAGGCAGGGTGTTTAAAGAACCCAATATATTTTGATGAACTTGAGAAATATTTTTTTATCACGTTGGTTAGATGTTTGAAGCTAAGGGCCAATTTTTATGAGAATTTTGAAGCTATACTATAAACTTTTCTCATGAAAATAGCTTTTCCTGTAACGTCATCCGCTGTTTTTGTGAAAAGCTGTTGCTTTTATTTTGATTTTCTCATGAAATTTTTAATTTTTACACCATTATTATCTAAATACCTTTAAACTAGAATCTGTTTTAACGCTGTATCTTTGATTGTCGTTTTTTGTATTTATTTTTATCTTGCAATCTTTAATCATCCACTTCCCTCCCTCCCCCTCCACCCCGCGTGTTCGGTCCCGTGGTTCCCCGTGAGCAGACGAGGGCGGGTCCCGGCGGGGGAGCGGCGGGGCCGCCGTGTCGCCGTCCATCTCCAACCCCGCGTCCGCCGGCAACACCTTAACTGCCGGCGCCGGGTGCGTCTACCCTTACTTTATTGCCCTCACTGTACCCTTACTTTATTGTGCCCTCACTGTGTTGTACCCTCACTGTATTGTGCCCTCACTGTATTGTCAATATTGTGCCCTCACTGTATTGTGCCCTCACTGTATTGTACCCTCACTGTATTGTACCCTCACTGTATTGTACCCNCCCTCTCTGTATCATACCCTCTCTGTATCATACCCTCTCTGTATCATACCCTCTCTGTATCATACCCTCTCTGTATCATACCCTCTCTGTATCATACCCTCTCTGTATCATACCCTCTCTGTATCATACCCTCTCTGTATCATACCCTCTCTGTATCATACCCTCTCTGTATCATACCCTCTCTGTATCATACCCTCTCTGTATCATACCCTCTCTGTATCATACCCTCACTGTATCATACCCTCTCTGTATCATACCCTCTCTGTATCATACCCTCTCTGTATCATGCCATTTAATCAAAGAGGCATTCTTTAATGCCCTTTAATGCCCTAAGGCCTCTTTAATTCCCTTTTAGGCATTAAATTGCGTGGAATATGGAGCAGTCACCTGTGTCGAGATTGAGTGTGATGTGCAGGGCGCTGTGTGGTAATTAAGTGTTATGTGTGTGTAGTGTCGAAAAATACCACTACCTTGCACCGGACGTCTTTGAAATCGAAAAAAGTAACTCGTTAGCGATCTTGGAGCAATTTATGAGTACCGCACCCTGGTCAAGTCTGGTGATCACATAGCGGCAATAACCGCAAGAGGTAGGTGACAGATGGGGTGGATTTTGCTTACGTTCAAAACAAGAGAAGCGGAACCGATGATCACATTCTTCAGAGGCCTTGTGATCCTACTTTTTGAATACTGCGGCCAGCTTTAGACTCCGTTCACTATGGGGTAGTACGGTAATTTTAATGGGTCCAGAGAACCTTAACGGCTGGGATCAGCGAGATGGAGGAGATGAACTACTGGTGAAGGAAGAAAGCCCCTGGGCCTGTATTCGCTGCAGAGGAGACGGGAGTTGTGGGTCATTCTGTAAACATGGAAAATAATAACCGGACTTGTCCCAAACTTCGAAAGCAAGACCTTCAGGATGGAGATATACCATAATGAGAGAAGGGGGAGGCTTGCACGATCCCTCCATTACGCAACAGATCTGCGGTCCGATTTCAATCCCTGCCGGAAGATCTTTTGCAGTGGCGGGGCTGAGGCTGCGTAAAGTTTCTCAAAGGATTCAAAGAAAGAGTTAGTTGACTCTGGAGACCTCCATGACTACATGGTTCATGGCAAAATCGATCGTCCGACTCGTTACCACTAACGGCGGCAAAAAGCAAGCAACAGCATCGTGCTTCAGTTGACCCAACTGGGCCATCAGCTGGCCCTACTGAGGCAATCAGCTGGTCCGACTCAGGGCATCAGCTGGCCCAACTGAGGGCATCAGCTGGCCCAACTGAGGGCACATGCCCTTGTGACCTCGGCTGCTAGGGCGACTTGCTTACCGGGACCGAAGACGGCGCTCCAACGCGGCCTGCTACTGCTACGCCCGAAACACATGCCAAAGATAGCGTGCATTGTGGTGAGTGTGTGTCCAACGTTACATCCGAGACCCGAGGGCGGGGTGACCTGCCTAGCGACGATTCGGAGGACGACGAAGGCGGCGCATCAGCGTGACCGGGGACTAGGAAGTCCCGAACTCATCATAAGGTCATAAGGTGTGTTGTATCTGTGGTGTGCATTGCGTCGTGTGGTGAGTATGTGTTGTGTTTATGGTGTGTGTGGCGCCGTGTGGTGAGTGTGTATAATATGTATGACGTGTGTGTGGCGTCATGTGGCCGCGTGTATAACATGTATGACTTGTGTGCTACACAGGCCGCCGCTGCTGCAGGTAGAGGAGGCGCTACAGGCGCAGTACGGTGACGTTATTATATTAAATAGTATAGTATTTAATTATTTATCTCTTAAGCATCCTGTTTTAGAGTCATCTCCTAATTATGTGTATGCTTTTGTTCAATTATCATGTGATTATATATTCTCTAATCAAATCGTTATACGAATTTGTTGTAATTAATTATGCAATTTTAGAGGAAAATTTATTTCTCTGAATTATTCTTCAGTGAAATTATTAGCGTAAGAAAATGTAATGTTTTCACTTGGCCATTGCCTCTCTCAAATGTGTACAAATTGTGGCGAGAATTTAACGAGATCACAATAACCGAAAAACGCACAGTTTTCATGTAATTGTATGAAAAACTTAATGCGATTTGCCTATGGGATAAAATTTCATGTTTACCAATTATATCAAATTCATTAAATTACACAAAATAATTTTCGTCATTAATGAATTTTTTATCAAATGCTTATTCCTGATCACTTGTCTTTATTCTAGATTATGATATGACATGTAATTTGAACATTTTCATATATGTGTGAAGTAATTTTCACTATTAATAAATTTCTTATCAAATGCCTTTTCATGATCACTTATCTCTATACTAGATAATGATATTAATTTGAACATCCGCCACATATGTGTAAAGTAATTTTCGCTATTAATAACTTTCTTGTCAAATGTTTATTCGTGACCACTTATCTTTATTCTAGATAATTATATTAATTTAAATATATGACTTATATGTGTAGGTGTCAGGGGGGGCGGGGCGCTCGAACTCCCTGCACCCTCCCCGGGCCCAGTCCCCTGAGAAGGACGAGTGGGAACCTATTGTTCGGCAGCGGTGAGTAGTGCCACTCATATGTGCTGAAATACCACTCTTTTGATCTGAAATGCCACTCTTTTGGTCTGAAATACCACTCTTTTGGTCTGAAATACCACTCTTTTGGTCTGAAATACCACTTTTGATCTGAAATACCACTCTTTTGATCTGAAATACCACTCATTTGATCTGAAATACCACTCTTTTGGTCTGAAATACCACTCTTTTGATCTGAAATACCACTTTTGCTCTGAAATGCCTCTCATTTGCTCTGAAATACCACTCTTTTGCTCTGAGGTGTCACTCATTAGCTCTGAAATAAGACGTTTGATGTCTGACCACTCATACTACACGAGGTCACTACACTCGTGACGATAACATCTGATAGAAGCACCGCACTCGTCATGCCAGTCACACCCTCGGCTCTTGACTCTGTTCAGCTAATGGTTTATACGGCTAATGGTTTGATAAAAGAAGAAGCTGTTTCAGGTTGGCTACTGAAACAGCTTCTTCTTTTATCAATTGAATAATATATGATTTGTTTTTTTGCACGGCATTTTATATAAGGTTTTTCATTCGGGCACTTGTCAATAGGTTTGACCGAGTGAGAAGCCTCGTTCGCGAGTCAAAAATACATTATTTTTTGCGCATTTTCTTATCTATGAAAAAAGGCGCTATTGTGCTCGTCATATCCGTCCGTCCGTCTGTCTGTCCGTGACTTCACGTTTTCGCCGACGAGAAAATGCGCTCTCTGTCACTCACTGCAGTGAGTACTGAGTTATATTTTTTCCTTTAATGACCGAATGTAGTCATTTATTCAAATGAAATTCTGCAAGTTTTTTGTTATTGGTAAGTGAGAAGTGACAGCCGTGGCTCAATTTAGTTACTGCAAGGTCAGTAGCCACAGTGACTCGACCATAAGACTCTTACATAAGACTCTTAAATCACTACACTGCTAGGAGCTCTAGAGTCACGCAATCCTGACAGTTAGTGATGGTGATTACCTTGCAACTCCTGTGATGGTGATTTATACCTGCGACTACAGTGATGGTGATCGCCCTGCACGTACAGTGAGCCAGACAGCCGTGCGCTAATTACAGTCATTCTCTTAAGCTGAGCATTATACGAGGTCATATTGTGCATAGGTCAAAGCTCCTGTAAGACGGCTGGCTTTGTGATATTTTACCCTATGAGTTTATTCAGCATTGCATATTAATATTTAATACTCGAAAAAAAAATTAAATGCCTTTAATTGGTTATGCTGACGAGTCATATTAGCAGTTGCTGTTTGCATGGACACAATTTAGTTAGATATATTTTACGTGAAAGACACGTATTTTCTGTATTAAGATTATTTGATCGGGTAAATATTACTCAGGATTTGCAACGCAAATAAAATACAAAAGTACTGAAATAACAGCGAAGTTTTGAAAGAAGTTTAAATACATTTATTTATATAGTTTTAACTTCAAATTATTGGTTTCTTCACGTTTCTTACACAATAGGTTCAAAGAAAAGAACTCACTCCGGAAGGAACCCTTGTTTATCTCCCTAATGTTATTATCCCCTAAACATTTAACTGATAATTGCTGGTGCATTTTGCTGTCTTTCTCAATCACTATGCTATGGACCAGCTGAACGTTGAGGTTGGAGGGAAAGGAACGAAGTATAGACACCACTTGCGAGGTCATCCATCAGCAATACTCGTGTTGCTATATCCTGTGTATATACTATCATATACAATTCTTATATTGCCAATTCCACCAGTTTCATTAAAGTGTGCTAGGAGAGCGTGTTTTACTAATGCATCAATTGCTAAGAGAAACTAAATAATAAACTTTTGAAGAATCATAGCTTACTCGTTGTTAATTAATTTAGCTTGATCTGTCAGATGTCGACAAACTTCTCCGTTGTCGCTTCGCAAACTTCGCTGCGAAGTTATTAACTTTAACATTGCGAAGATACGCGCTAATTAAGACTTCGATAGTTTATGTGCATTTTGAAGTAGACTGTCATCGCAAAACATAAAATTAAGTAGGTATTTGCACTTGATTCAGCGTAGCTTGAAAGCAGTGCAGATTTTGCAATTTCCATGTAGCCATGCTGTTATTAGCGTGCACGTTGAGTCCTTTTAAGTACCTGAATTTGCGCTGAATTTCAAATTACTCAAATAAGTTGGCAGTCCATGAGAAAGTCTGTATGCGTGTGCGGTCGACATACAGTGGGGGGAAATAAATATTCGTACACTTGAAAAATCGTATTTTAATGTATGTAAGTACACAAACTTAACAGGAAAAGTGATTTAAATTTCTGTTAAGTTTGTGTACTTACATACATTAAAATACGATTTTTCAAGTGTACGAATATTTATTTCCCCCCACTGTATGTATGTGGCAATTTAGTGCAGAAAGCGCTTAATTTCTCGCTTTTTACGACTAGTAACATGCGTCTTGTCAGATCAACGATTAGATGAGGTGTTTTAAATATCTTTAATCGTTAATAAAATCATTATTATTCAGCTCTGAAATTTTTGTTAATATTGGGATTAATTCGTTACATGGTAACTTTGGCTGCCTCGTCTTGCATCGTATTTAAAAGAAAAATCTCATCGTGAAGCGCAGCCTTGTTGGCTGACTGATAGATTCTTTGTCTATATAACTACCCTATTGATTGCTTGGTGTGCATGCCGCTGTATTTCTAACGCTAACGTTTCAGTGCCGCGGTAATTGACGAGACTGAAGCAACATCATCACTTATGTAGAGGCTCTTGGTTGGGAAAAGGCTATATAAATCAAGGTAATGACAATCGTAATTGAATATAATTTTGGTGGCCGGGTGTCTGTATATTTTTGTTCTGTATTCCAGAACTGCCCATGAAATGTTCGTTCTCTTTGAGCCCATTCAAAATGCTCTCTTTCAACAATATTTTTAGCATTCCTGCATTGGAGCAGCTTTACAACAATGTCCTTTTTTACAAATTTAGTAGCATGAACGAACTTGTTAGGTTGCATTCGACGTAAGCTATATCAGCAGTTTGCTATTGTTGTTAACCTCAAACTTAATTAAGTTCGTACACGCATACTTTCTGAACCATATTTTCTCGTATTATTTCTAGCCAAGCGTAGACCGTTCGATCCTTAATTCGTTTGCATTTTAAAATTTTCTTTTAAACAACGTATAATCAAACTCATGGCTTGTTTCAGATATCTCTAAGTTGCTTATTTGCGATTTCACGCAAAGCCATACTATCTTATCGCGTTCTAAATACAAGGTTTGCATTGTCATATGTATATTAATTGTACATAATATTATAATGTTTAAATAATAACAATGTATGCTTAATGGCGTGAACTCTTCATAAACTCGTGTACAACTGCCGCACACTATAGATCTCTTTCTAGACGAGCTAGACCTTTGCTTTTAACGATCTTCACATAATATATGAACAAGTTGCGTTCATGTCTCGCACGTATTGAACTCGAACAAACGATGCACGTTATTTGACGGCCTTGGAAGTACGGCCTATCGATCGAAATTTTTGTTAGGCTCGCGAGTTCTATGCCTGCTCAGAGAAACTGTGTTGGGTTGTGTGTGCATTTTTAGTGTTGCGAAGAAGAATGTGGAGATGAAAGAATTTTCGATAAATATTAGGTTTATTGATTTTCATTCCATTACCGCGACTACAGAGTTATTTTGATGCTGGACAATCCCATCATAATTGATATAATACAATTATGCTGAGATTAATATAAATGTTGAGATATAATTCGCTGTCAAGTTATTCGCAGGCTAAAAGAATAAATGCAGTCCACTACTTTATATGGAACAAATACGTATAGGAGAATTCAAGTATACATTTTTACAAAGTAACTCTACTTCTTCTGGCTTCGGCTGGGGACGGAAAGAAGCTGCTGGACGACATTTTCTTCTGCATGAAATTAGATATTTTGCTGGGTGTGGGCGAGAGCTGCGAGAACATGCCAGGTTGTGGCGTAGTGGACAAGGATGAAGATTGAGGCGTTGCTTGTGTTGTGCCCGCGTTCAAAGTGTTTAAACTTTTGCTCCTGGTCACTGAGGGCGGCGGCTGTCGACGCTGGTAATTAAGTCCATGGTCATCAAAAATCTCACCCATACCATCAAATGCTTCTTTTGAATCGCCTTCTAGCTCGTCGTAAGGCCGGACCTGAATAACTGTTGACAATCTACTCGGCGAGCGCCCTTTTGGTAGCTTCAGGTTCAGCAGGTCCATGAGACCTCCGCCGTTGCCGGGGCGACTGTTCTCGTCGGGAGTTTTGTGGCCCATGCTGCTGTTTTTACCGGAGCTGTTGTGGCTTTTATTGGTCATACCGACGCTGTCGAGGTCTTCGTCCTCATCGTTACCAGCGACGCCGGTGTTCGAGCGGCCGAAGAAGCCTCGGTTCGTTATGGTTGTCGAGACTCTCTGTGGACCCTCGGTAAAGTGGTCGAAGTTCGAGACGTTATTCGGATACTCGGACATTCCGCCGTATTTGTGAGGCATCAAAAGCGTCACGTCAAAACTCGTCGAGTCCTGTGTGTGAAAGAAGGCCATTAATTAAATAATTATATCAAATACCTTAGTACTAATATGCATACATATTCTACACTTCAAATTAATGAAGTGTTCTTTAAAACAAAGAACTTTCTCCATGCTAAGCGTCCTCCGATCATCATTGCAGAGGCCTGGTTGAAAATGTTGCTAACTTGGGAAAAAAATTTTAACTGCAATATTGTATGCTTCTTCAATCTATTACAGTTTATATGTTAAATATCTATCATGTTGAAATTCCCTAAATTACGCTTATAAATAAAGTCTTCTAGATCCAGGATTAATGAGTCCGAAGATGGCGCTAATTTCACGGCCATGAATGTCGGATAGCGGCTCTCGCGGTATGCCATCAAACCGATAAAATATTGTGCATCAAGAAAATGAGTGAAAAGATGCGATGTTTTATACCTCGTATCACGGTAGCAAATTATATCAGGCTCACAATCTCAGCTGTGAATTATCGACTCTAGCCTGTAGTGGTCGCGTGTGTGGCTAATGGTCGGTGAGCTCGCATTGAGGCGCATCAAGTTGAGGGTATGACAATATGGAGTTAAATGAAGGACGTACGAAGTCAAAGTTTTGTGAACAATTTTTTTTGCTTGGCTGCAACTCAAGAGACGAATGAGTCATGATCAAAATATATAGCTGATGTTAGATGATATTTACTTATTAATGTTGCCATGACCGGAAATTAGAGAAACAGACTAATGAGCTTAGCCTTGATAAGGTCGTGAAATTCTATGATCCCTTCGTTTCTCTTGTGAGAGACGAACGGAATTGTGTTTTGCTCAGGCTATTTATTATTCGTCACGATAAAAGATTTGTCTTTGCTACCAAAATGATAAGTTTCAGAATTGCAGCACAGAATGTTTTTTCGAACATTACTGCGCGGTCGATGGTGAGAAGTAGCCAGTTACTGAAGCCGCGTATATGATCATATAAGGTCAGGCAATCCCCTTGTGAAGATCACATTGTGTGCGAGGTACAGTGCGTGTCGAGATTTATTCATAGCCTTGCCCCTTGATTGTAGTTCTCACCGCACAACGGCCTCGCATTTGTCGAGGAGTTAATTCCCAGTGAAAATTTACAGACGCGTCAGCTTCTGATTTGGGGGACCAGAAGCTGGGGCGACTCTGAGTTTTGTTAGGGTTGGGGCCCTCTTTGATCTGAATAAACCTGCATGAATTTCTTCCTTGTGTCTTAGACAGCATCATTATTTCTCAAGTCTTCAATCAGCTCTCTGTCTAAAACTGCTCAATTATGTATTGCGGAGCTATCGCTTGAATTATGCATTAGCGTTATAAAGCCTTGATGTTTATAGAGACAAAAAATAACAAGCATTTCGTCGGTTGCTTCCATCCGCGGATCTCGATAAGAACTTAGGCTGACATCACGCAAAAATTAGTTATTAAGAAAAACTCGAATTTCCATTTGAAATTCACTTCTAAGTGCGAGATGATTTTATGAGTTAAAAATTTAGCTAAAGTATAGTTATGAACAAAAAAACACCTGTACCTGAGACGGTGCAGGTGGCGGCGAGGGAGACCTGGAAGAGTGAGCAGACCCCGGGTGTGAAGCCCGCAGTAGCGCAGAGGAGGTCTGCTGCTGCTGCTGCTGCTGCAGACCGTGCAGGTCTGATCCGCTGTACGACATCGTCGACGAACGCGAGGGGGACGTCGTTAGCGAGCGCGAAAACATCGCCTTTATGTTCTCCCCTTAATTGTTTCTTCGGTGAATACAAAACTGAACTTATTTTCCGATCTTGCCTCTTGATTGGATAAATAACTTACATCTGTTTTCTTACTTTCCCCCCTCCTTGTCTCTCCAGTAAAAAGAGGGCCTTTTTTCGACCTTATCTCTTGACTGGATAACAAACTTGTTTTCTGACCTTTCCTTAATTTCTTGTCGTTACTCGAAGTGAATACAAAATTAAGCTAACTTCTAGTTTTCGAACGGCCTTCACATCATTGAAAAACAGAGCTCATGGTCGTGAGTCGCAGTGTTTATGAGCAACTTTTTGAGGCTGTATTTTGTTTCTCTTAATCGATAAGTTGTTACTCGCGATTACTCACCCGTTGTCTCTCATTTGGGCGATTATAATTCTTCTAATGAAAATACCGCATTTTTCTCTAATTTTTACTTCGCTATGACGAGTTTTTCATTCTGAAACCCCACATTTTTTGAGCGTCGCATGCGTCCAGACCTGTGGACATTTTTTTATCTTCGCGATTTATCGCAGTCATTTAGTAAAGTCGCCACTAAATTTTTGTCTAATGAATTCGTATTATATTGTTGATCAAGACACACCTTTCTACAAAACAACAACTATCAATGTTCTTGATAGTTTGCGCCTCTATGCTGCGTTGATAACTGCCTTGCCTGAAAAAAAAAATTAGATTCGTTAGAGTGAATCACAAAAGCCTTGGGCTAAGAGGCTTTAGAAAATGAAATCGATGTTGTTCAATGAGAACGTCACACTTGCAGCGTGAGTTACGTGAAGAGCTACAGTCCAATTGATGCATGCTAACAAGACAGCTTTATGGTGCTCAGTTCTGTTGAAAGTCCTGCCTGAAAAACAGCCTGCGGTGCAAGAGTTAAAAATAATAATAGGAAAAGCAATTATCAATGGCCTCTTTTGGATTCATCAGCGCATGTTTCTATCTAATTCCAATTAAAATAAAAACAGGAGGTGTTATAACTCAAATGCACCTCGTTGATTTCATTTTGCTTTTCTCGTTAGAGGGCTCGATTTTCTATCTAATTCCAATTAAAATAAAAACAAGAGGCGTTATAACTCAAATGCACCTCGTTGATTTCATTTTGCTTTTCTCGTTAGAGGGCTCGATGCCCATTAATTTTATTTAATTCTAGCTAGTTGATAGCAACATGTCGCAAGCACAAACTTTTTACACGCATGCAAAAGAACTCGCAACACAATTCTAAAGTTAAATCTTATCATCGGAGTGCGGAAGCATGGCAAAGTCACTGGGACGAACGCATGTATTAGCACGTACGAACCCCGTTTTTTTATTATGTTTTGCCTGAATGTCTATTAATTCTCTGTATCTCGTCTGCTCAGCCAAACAGCGAGTACCGTCAATTCTCTGGTATGAATTTTACTCGCATCTAAGTTATTATCTTCGTCATATAGTCAAGATGTTTTCGACTGCCATTTTATGTATACAATTCACTTAGACTTGATAATTATTTCGAATAAGCTTCTATGACGAATGCGTGAGCAATATTGCTTTATAATTTATATTATATAATATATTATATTAAGTTTATATTATAAACTTTGGAAAAAATCGTGAATTTAGTAAGAAAAGTATATATGTACACGTTATATTTATATTAACATTAATTAATGAGTTCATATTGGTGAATTGAACTCATGTTCCACAAATTTCAACACGACCCAAAATTTCGTCCATCAATTCTGACACACGTGCACAAAATTTTATTTTTTTATTTATTTTATTTATTTTAAAATTTTTTATTTATTCAAGATTTTTATATATTGAAATCGATTCATTATATTGATTGTCGTGACCACCACTTTAGGCTTTAACTTCTTAATTAAGTTTCTCGTGCTTCGAATTTTCGCATGACCTTGGCGCCCTACGTTGCCATGGACTCAAGTGTAGGCAAGTTTGTCGTTACCACGACCTCGTCTCATTGAAGTATTGGACGGCAAATCGATGGCCGCGCGATGGAATTCGGATGCAGCTCAGCTGATCCGACTTTCAGTCTATGAGTGCATTTATGAATTGGTGCTTAACACGTTTTTGTTAGAAACTACTTTTATATTTTTCTTTTTATATTTTATATAAAAATATAAATATATATTTTATATTTTTCTAAATTGAACATATACTCTTCGAAAGTTATTGCTTAACCGATTTATCCTAAAGCTATCAGTTATTTAAGTTTCATCTCCATATATATATATGCGTCATATAAATATTGTTTACATAACTGTAAAAAACGTCGATTTTATATTCGTTCATTAAATATTTTAGGTTGCTTAGTTTGATTTCATTTCTTGATAATACATTTTTTACATGCAGCAAAGTTTCATAGAATATTCCGTCAATCTGTGTAGTTTCATGCCATCATTTCTAAGCACAGCGCCCGAGATTTAGCTACGACTCATCGTTGCTCTCTTATTCCGACGCTTTGCTACAGCTCTTATTCGGTGGATGCGCGATGGAATTCGGATGCAGCTCAGCTGATCCGACTTTCAGTTTATGAGTGCATTTATGAATTGGTGCTCAAGACGTTTTTTGCTAGAAACTACTTGCTGTCTATTATATTTTTCTAAATTGAACATATACTCGTCGAAAGTTAGTGCTTACTCGATTTATCCTTGAGCTATCAGTTATTCAAGTTTCATGTTCATGCATCGTATAAATATTGTTGACATAACGGTAGAAACGTTGATTTTAAATTCGTTCATTAAATATTTTAGGTTGCTTTGTTTGATTTTATTTCTTGATAGTACATTTTTTACATGCAGCAAAGTTTCATAGAATATTCAGTCAATCGATGTAGTTTCATGCCATCATTTCTAAGCACAGCGCCCGAGATTTAGCTACGACTCATCGTTGCTCTCTTAATCCGACGCCAAAGCCCTCATTCGGCTGGTTTTCCCTTAGCAATTGGCTTATCAAGTAACGTCGTGTTACTTGACGCTGAGTTGATGACTATATATCAAGTGTGTACTTATTTACGCCATATGCCGACTTTTGGGCCAGGGATAACAATTCTCGTTTGATGCAAATCTCTAAAGCATGTTATTATCTTCATCCTTTTCAATGTTAAGCATTTTATTTAAAATAACTGATCATATTCTTCGTTATTTTTACGTACGACTTCATTTATTAATTTTCTATTGTAATGAGCCGCCACGCACTTCAGTCATATTTTAATACTAGACACAGCTTTTTGTTTGATAATTTTCTGAATTTCTTTAATGTTCCGCTTTGGTTTTACATTTTATATCATTTAAAAATTTGTCAGTTTATCGTTGACAGCTTTTATCAATCACTGTCATGAGATAGAGGAATCAAGTCTGTTGATCCACCCCTGCACCATCGCGAAACACACATCCTCTCGGCCCTGTGTCTGGCACAGCACTGACTGCTTCCTAGCTGTTAGGCTATATTACAGCTACCTGGCCAGCACCGACTCGTCAAAAACGAAATTAACACCCAATAGATTTTTATTTCTTCTGCTCAATAAAATCAGAGCATTTTGGGTCGAAAAATAACGGTTCAGTTATCATCCTTCCCCGCGTGTCCTCTATATCTCTTTCTCTATATCTATAAAAAAAGAATATAATTCAATGTCACGAGCAAACCCCGTAGAGTTTATTACGAAATGCCCTTTTAAAACACGTGGAAATTAGTGTGATAAAAAAACACCGAAATTAAACTTTCAGTGTGGCTACATTTAATGCCTAACAATTGTTTGGCATTACAATTGGACTGTAATGCTTGCCTGTCATGCTAATTTGGAAGCATTACAACTGCTCAATACTTCAGACCCGCCGTCTCACAGAAGCTGTTATAGCATACGTAACGGCTCCAATTGCTGCTACTTACTCTTTAATGTTGTGCATGGTAACGGTAATGTAGCTCCGTGCATTTGAGAAGCCCTATGATGTATCCTGCTAAAAAAAAATCTTGGAGGGAATAGGAATTATTGTAATGTTAGTGTAAATATTATTGTTATATCGCGCGTGCATTTGAGAAGCCTTATGGATGTATCCTGCGCAAAAAAAATCTTGAAGGGAATAGGAATTATTGTTATGTTAGTGTAAATATTGTTATTGTTATATCGCGTTGTGATTCATATGAGTTGCAAGTTTATTAATAAGAGCAATAGATACATGTCTTCAACCTGACGCCAATGTTAAGTCTTTAACCAACTTGTTATCTATTTTATACAAACAAACTTAGCTCCTTAGCACGTTCAGTGCAATTAGCAAGCAAAACGCTTCGTGTTGTTAACGTGAATAAGTTGCACCCAAAATAGCATTGCTAGCGCTGCTATTATTATGTGTATTGATCGTTTTCCGCTTGAATACGTAATTTTGTTTGCTGTGTTCTCACTGGTGGTATGATTACTGCATTATAAACTTTTTTATGTATGTTAAAAACAGCCTCTTTTATTGCAGTTCTAACGACTGTGGGGTCGCAAGAAATTTTCAGCAATCATTGACTTGAATATTTTATTATTACTATTACTATTATATTATTTATTTTTATTGCAGTTCTAACGACTGTGGGGTCGCAAGAAATTTCCAGCAATCATTGTCCTGAATGTTTTTAGGTGCCTATTACTATTACATCGAGAGCGATCAAGTCGCGCAGGAGGCATAAAGTGGGATCTCGGTAAACCAGTGCTAATTATGATATAATCTATCATGAATATTAGGGTACCGAATTACACTGATATTTTTGAATGATTTTATTTTATTATAATACTGTGATATTATTTTACCACGTAAGGTTGTCAGGCGGGTCCACACTCGACACGTCCACTGATCACGCACATGACTCTCATGCGTAGCGCTTCATGTCTTCGTAGCTCATGACTTAAGTAACGTCATGTGCACGCCATCGCCTTCGTCTTTGATCGCTTGTGTCTTCGAGGTCAAAAAGTTCATTTATTTTCAAACCTAATGTATTTGAAGCCAACGTGCCCGAACATTTGAATGACTTATCAGATACGCGTGTCTTTGACCGCTCGTGTTTTTGAGGAAAAGGTTCATTTCTTTTCACACCTAATTAATGTATTTCAAGCCAACGTGCCCGAACATTTGAATAGCTTATCAGATACGCGATTAACACATTAGGCAAATGGCGTCAGCGCAACGTATTAATTACAGGTGTCCTCGAGGTTATCGATATAAACCTCGGTTTAATTAAAGTGTTTAGCTTATTCCAAGGCAGTAATTCTTGATCAAGCCTCCTGCCGAGCCATTGTCGTGACCTGAGCAACTAATAATAATTATAGGGAAGATTTAGTAGCCTTGAACCTGTACGTGCACTTGAGGCTTACACACGCTATCTTCCTTCCTACCCTGGGCCATCTTTTATTTGACATTTTCTTTGTTTTTACTTTTATTTGAATTGTTCAGACATCTGTTCTGCCCTTGAGAATCATAATGCATAGTTCTTGGCAGGCTTTGATGTTGCGTATAAATCTTCGTTTCAGATCCAGGGTGTTCTTGCCAATTTCATCCATCAATTGCGGCCGTTTTTGGCTGATAAATCTACCTTTATTCCAAGTTTTAATCTATTTCCGTATCCCATCAGTCTTTGTATCTACATATTTTGAATCCCTGCAAGTTTAGTTGTCGCAAAGTNCTAGATGTGTATAAGAGACAGTTGCTATGCTGTATATAATTTCCTTAGGTTGACCTTAGAACAACAAATTTCTAGCGCTGCTCACTCGATGCTAAATGATGATTGCTGCACTGCTCATAATGTTTTCAAGGCTGTATTTTACACTTAATTCTTGATTATCTGTTTAAAACAGACTGTACATGCACAACAATTTTTCTCGCATTTTTTGCTTAAATTCATGTATGCAGTGTCTTTAGATAATTTTTTAGAACCTAGCACATTTTAACAAGATTATCCGCTTCATCCTGTCTTTTTTTTTAAGTTCAGCATTTTAAATCTTGTACGGTACTACGCGAGGCTATGCTGAAGTTAGTGGTACTCGTAGGTAGTTGTAATTATCACCGAAAAATTAGAACAAAGCTTAAAGTCGCTAAATTACGATTAAACCTCATGTATGATGGAAGTCCTCGTTGTTTATCTACTAGTTCTGTTCGGATCCCGTTGTTCTGAAATTTACTGTCTGAGTCTGCATGTATTTCCTTCAAGTCCTGCATCATGTCTTCCATATGCTTAACCCTCTCGCCTGATATGTGACCAGAGCAATATTGTCGCACAAGTCTACCCAAAAAGAATGCTTTGCTATTAAGCCCAAAATGACTTGCACTGATGGTTGCCGCCACGTACGACAACTTTAAAATGTTCTTTGTTGCGTACAAATGTCCTCAGGCCGCTACAGTCAATAGTTTACGTATAATTTTAGTTGAAATTTATGTTTCCGGAGAGTGATATACGGTGGCAGAGGGTTAAATTAATTGGCTCGATATTATTGTTTGCAGAACGGCCTCGGACTGCCAGTACGATAACGTGGAACTCAACGACCTCCTGCTGCAGTTCAGGGAGGCTGAGAGTCTGGAGGAGCAGGGCGACATCCTGCACTATCTGGTGGGAGTTGTGCTAGTTTATGGATTTACTTTAGACTAGTATTCTTAACTGATACTGTAACCCTTTATCGCTTATATCGTGTATCTTCAAGTGGAATATTACTGAATGCTATGCGTATTTGCTCCTCAAAATTTTTGGTATTTATTCATGAAATATTGCTCAACATGTTGCAGGTGGTTGCCTACGGCCTGAACCATCCTACGGGATCCTTCATCGAGGGCGAGGCTGTGACCGTCAAGGATCTCCTCAAGGATTTATACGAGCGCTCCTGCCACCAGAAGAACTGGGCCCTCGTGCGCCACACCGCCGGTACGCACGTCACTGCTAAATTTCAACATTATAATTTGGTGTATTTTGCTTTATTATCATCATCTGTGTTTAAACGCTCTTCGCCACATTGGACGGATTATCGACTACAACTGCTTTCACACGTATTGTTTACTATCTTCCCATTCATTTTTCTCCTAGCCTTGTGGATCTCTATTCAGACATTATTTTCTCATTTATAGTAAAAATGCCATATTGTGCTCGTCATGTCCGTCTGTCTGTCAGTCCGTCTGTCTGTCCGTCTGTCTGTCTGTCTGTCCGTCTGTCTGTCTTTCCGTGACTTGACGTTTTCGTCGACGAGAAAATGCGCTCTCTGTCACTTACTGCAGTGAGTACTGAGTTACATTTTTTTATGTATTGTTTACTATCTACCTACACATTTTTTCTCTAGTCTTGTGTATTCAGACATCTGTTTTAGCGCATATTCTCATTTATGGTAAAAACGCCCTATTGTGCTCGTCATGTCCGTCCGTCCGTCTGTATGTCCGTGACTTCACACGTTTTCGTCGACGAAAAAATGCGGTCTCTGTCACTCACTGCTGTGAGTACTGAGTTATATATTTTTATTGTAATCGGTTGTGTGAAAAGCTCGTGTTGATATTATTGACTGACCTAAAGGCATGCTTGGGAAGCGCGTGGAGGACCTGGCGAAGGCCGTGACGGACTTGTTGGTGCGGCAGAAGCAGGTGACCGTTGGGGTGCCGCCCCATGCTGAGGTCACCATCGTACGCCCTCTGCCCACCATCGAGCTCAGGGCTCTCATCAACAAGGCTTATGGTTCAGACGAGAGCACAGCCATGCTCACCCAGGTCATTGCTGCCTACTTCTTACACTTCTCTCTCATCATATCTTGAGAAATGTGTCGTGTTAGACATATAAAGAAAGATATTCTGTGTTCGAGGTCTGAAAAGGTCTAGAAGAAGTTGAATATGGAATGTCGTTGCGATTCTTGATATTTGTTTGATTGTTTTTTTTTTCTGCATTAATTTCGAAGTAGCTGAAGTATTAAAGAGTAATTCGAAATCATAACTTAGTTCAACAAAACCACGGTAGAACTGAATTAAAAAGGAAAATAATAAACGTGAGAAGATGTTCAGTATCGAAATGACAATAATACTTATTTATTTGCCACGGACAAAAATGACTTATAATGGATATCAACCAAGAATTATAACCTGACCAACAATACCGTAATACTAATTACATTATAACCTGACCAACAATAATAATACTACTAGCACAATCGATGATTTGTACCAGCAATGCCGGACGACTCTAAGTCGAAAGCTACAATGATATTGATAAGCCACGGTACCGACCGCCGTCCACTTGTTATTACTCTTCTCTAATTATGCATGATCAGGTGATGGCACTGGAACTGGCGCGCACTATTCTCTGCAGCAAAGATCAGGCTTCTGACCACCTCCTCAACTTGTCGCCCTTCCAAATGAAGAACCTCCTGCACCACATCATGGCCGGCCAGGAGTTCAACATTGGATCAGGTCAGCGGGTTTTATCATTGCTTGTCTCGTGTCCATTTTTTCCATTTATAGACAAATATCATCGCAGCTGAACGAGAAAAACCCGAAATGATTGCCGGTTGCATTTGGTTTTTCAAAAATATGATCGTCATAAAAGTTACGTTTTGTTTCTATGTGGATGATTCAACTTTAGTGGACGTCTGTCCGCTGTCTTTGGCAACATATAATGAGGAGATTAGGAAGAAAAAAGAACGAAAATTATCAGAAAGAAACGTCAGAATCAGGAAGGAGAATGAACGTAAAATTATTTGTTGGATTGCAAATTATGCTCGCTGCGTGTCATATCTTGTCGGTTGTTAGTTGTGCACGGCGCAATTAATGACGCACGAGTGCTGCATCTTAATAGTTATGACTTGCAAGTTTATGTTCAGGTTTCGACTGCCTTAGTAGAGATAGTGTTTTTTCAATAATTGAATATAAAGTTTCATTAGAAATTACAGCAATTTGGTTGAAAACCACAAGCGTTTTACCGTCTAGGGCACCCCACGCCGTTTCTGCCTTATGCTGCCGAATAGCGCACGAACGAAATAATGCAATTTTTGTGAACGAAAACTGCAAGAAGCTCTTATTTCTGTTCCCAACAGCAAGTTTGGCGTCTGTAATTAGAGATTAAGAATGTTTTTTTGATAGAAACATTGAACATCGAACATCTCCAATATGCCTTGAGATGTCACGAATGCCGTTAGCTATTTCCGGATCATGACGTTAAAAGTGCAAGTGAATTTCAGCATGAAGATGAGCTGCACTTTCACGGAATATAATCTCTGCCTGTGTTATATTTGTCATGGATGATCGAAAATCCTAACAAAGCCACATGTATGCGGAAGATATTTTCAACTGTCCACTTACTTGCACTTCTCTGTCTCTTAGTTGCTATATCTCGCTTGACTTGTTTGCATTTCACCTCGATTAACGCAGATTTTCTTGCTCCCAGTGAAGAACAAGGTGGATGTGGCTGGCGCTGGTAAGTTAAGGCATTTACAGCTTCTGTGTTCGCACCACCAACGTATTTCCACGCCTGTGCTTGATTTTTTGAAAGGCTTTTTTCGTAGCCGCATTTCGGAGCTCAACGATTTGCCCGTTCTCGTCGCATGATTAAGAATGTAATTTTATTTGTATTTCGTGAATTCGTTGTATCGTGAAGTAACTGAACATCCAAAGATCATGTGTTGTAGAAACGTACATTTTGAGTATTTAAAGTATTCGTAAATCCGTATTTTTACGTATCTTGATGTACATGCCTTTTGACTAGATTGTAACGCATTTATTCGGCTAATGCAAGATAAACATCACACCTCGCTTGCCATGAGACAATATCGGAGTCTTGTCCTTTAGTTCTGTTTGATCTTTGTTTAAAGTAAAGGCAAGTGTCAATTATGATTTAATCATAAAAATCGAGAATTGTTCACACATGAAGCGTTCTAAATGTACTGTTATATTAAGATGGTCTCTTCATCATTTGTCACTTATAAATGTTTCATGTTTACGTAACTTGTCGCGTCTTGAACTATGCGCATGCTATGCATACGGCTTTCGTTCCGTCCATATATGTCCACCTTGCACTCAGTTGTTGATGGCTCTACCAAAATATATTTAAATATATGTATATGTCATTCATAACGTCGTGTTCTATGACGATGAAAACTACACAAAACTTATTTTGTTTATTTTTGTTATTATTAGATTCGGTATATTTGTTGTGTACCGATACTCTCATGAGGAGCTACTTCTGTTGCTACTTCTGTAGCTTCTCTGCTCTTCGGATATTATCAATAAACACTCACAAAATAAATGGTCATATTGTCCAAGCGATGATGCACTTTATGCACGTAGTACTGATACTCATTTTTATTGGTCTGAATAACACACTTAGGGAAAATAGTGCATCGCTATTGGTACAAAGTTGGATTGTTCCTAGGGCGAGTTTGTTAGTACATGCTAGGCACCGCCCCTTGCCCTGCTCGGTACTGAGAAATGTTGTTTGCAAGAGCAATATTGGGTGAATAACTCATCACTAATGGTAATAAACTTTTATTGTATATTTCTGCAGCTCGTAGCGGCACTTACTTCATCAGCAGCAAATCAACCAAGCTCAGCAAGGTGAGGCTTACGTTGGTTTAGTATAAACACTTTGAGACAATTCTTGATAGGTGAACCTGGTATTTTCTGAGCCTCTAAGTGTTAATCATGATGAGTATTTTTTTATTGTAGCATAATGCCTGCACCTAAAGGACTACGTAATTATTACAGAATTTTATAATTGTGTAAACATGCGAAAAAAAATTTTATCAAACCTCAAATCTCTTGAATATTCGACTCGTTGAAATGAAACATTCATATGAAATCGAAAACGAATGCTTTTTTTTTATTCGTAATCTGAACTTCTCTGGTTTCTGCATGCGGCCGCAGAACCACTTGCCCTCGGAGAAGGTACAGTCATCATCGTAATTTCCCTCAATGTTCACTTAGTGATTATCTTCCTGATTCCACTATTCTGCCCTCGAAGTCATCAGCCTTGCTGGTCCTGATTGTTGAGCCTTTGCACCCAATGACTGCTGATTACTTTGTCCTTAATGAAGATCCCTTCTAGCGATAGCCCGGCAATGTTTCTCCTTGTTATTGACCAAACTGCCACCTCAGGTTACTTCGTGCTTCCGAGATCCCGTATTTTTAGCGCATTTTCTCATTTATGGAAAAAATGCACTATTGTGCTCGCCATGTCCATCCGTCCGTCCGTCCGTCTGTCTGTCCGTCTGTCTGTCCGTGACCTCAAGTTTTCGTCGACGAGAAAATGCGCTCTCTGTCACTCACTGTAGTGAGTACTGAGTTATATGTTTGAGGTATTTACTTTGCTTCCGTATCCGAGATCCCGTATTTTTTAGGTCTTTTCTGAAGTAAAAGAAAACTTCTTTAGTCCTCGGGATGAGTTCCTAATATTCACAGTAACTATAAAAAATTTTTATGGATTACTATGGCCTCAAACTATACATAAGGCCATCGCTTTGTTACTGAAAAAAATTCAAATCGATTCTCAATATTTCTAGTACCCAACAATAATTTTGCTCTTTAATTTTCCCTTTAAGATGCATCTATTCTTTAGACATGAGTTTTTTAAATACTTTTAATACTTTTAAACCTCCAATCATTATTTTTAATTATTTATCGTACTTACTTTATGACGGTATTCCAAGATTCTAATTCTGGATCGAAAACCTAAAATTAGTTTCACAATTTTAGCATTTTGCATGCAAACACTATACGTTTGACACTACCTTCATAAATTTGTTAAAATGCAATAAGACACGATTAAATATTACTCTGATGATGACATTGCTTTCATTAGAGCACTCATCTCATGGTTCGGTCCGAGAATGTTTCTCTGCTGATACTAAAACAAATCAGCTTCCAACTGTCCCTTATTTCGTTGACGAACAAATTCTTCCCTAATTGTTAAATTTAATTTATCCTGGTTTTTTTAATTAGATTTTTTTATTACCTGAGGAATAACATGATTCTCCCCTAACTCTTTACATTTGACTTGTTGAAAGTTCCTGCGTCTGCGTTGTCAAATTTCATGTTCGTGGGTCTACTTTGTAAATGAGCTCGTGGCATACGAGTAAAATTTCGTGTAAAGATTTTATTGATCACGGCATTTAAAAACTTGTGCTAAATTACTCTTTGAAATAAAGAGAGTATGATTGTTGCTTACAATATCTTGAGTTATGCATGATCTCTGAGCACGTATTGTGCTGTAGAAAAGTGCAATGGGCGGCTTTTTGACCGCCTCGAGCTACACGCCCTCGAGCGGACGCCGCGACGGCGACACTGAAGGCGTCAGGGACAGGGCGGGGCAGTGGCTCAGGCGCCGTAGACTGGACGGTGCGCTCAACAGAGTCCCCAAGGGGTTCTACATGAACATGTGGAATGTTCTTAATCGGGTGAGATTANAGGGACAGGGCGGGGCAGTGGCTCAGGCGCCGTAGACTGGACGGTGCGCTCAACAGAGTCCCCAAGGGGTTCTACATGAACATGTGGAATGTTCTTAATCGGGTGAGATTATCCCCCCACCAGGAATATGTCTTTGTTTCCCACGATCTGTCTTTGTTTCTGATTATTAGGAGACAGGAATCTGTCTTTGTTTCTGATTATCCCCCCACCAGGAATATGACGTTAAAATAATGTTGAATTTATTTAGTAGTAAAGAAATTATCTCTTGATCTAGGTTGTTCACTAGGAGGAATCTGATGTTAAAATAATGTTGAATTTATTTCGTTGCAAAGAAATGATCTATTGATCTAGGTTGTTTCAACGTCGTTTTCCTGGAGTGTCAGGCTTCATGGTGATCAACGGTCGTAATGGCGACAGCGTGGTTACTTTATGAAAGAATTTGGGTGAATCACGAGTACGAAACAATTGTGACAAGAAGCATTCATGCCTGCCAAATTGATTTGTATTTTCTGGTTGTAAAATTACTCTGATTTTTCTCCTTGTAGAATTTGGTTTACCTGTAGCCCCCATCCTTTGAATTTGCACGTTTGGTACTTTTTTCGGTATTTTTTATGCGGATGTAATTTAAAGTTTATTTTTATTATGTAAATAAACTGTCAATGTTAGTTTAAAGATATACGGTTGCCTTGATGGGACCATCCAAATATAATTTTTATTCATTTCAACGTTACTACAATAAGAAAAATAATTCTAACGATAATATCTTGCGGTATTTCTGCAGCATTATTGCATAGTAATCTTACTTGTGGGTCCAACCCTATATATACTAGCCAGTATTACTGTCAGTTCCACCTCCTCCTGGCCGTGAAGGCGATGCTGAGTGTATACATGTAAAATGGCAGCAGAGACTGGGACTGTTTGGTGTGAGAATACGCGGACGTGATGGTGCAATATGGCCTATGGGACGTCTGAGAGGAGAGGGAAAGAAATGGTTAATTATGGTGATTCTGAATGGGGGGAGGTGATAAAAGTAACGCTCTAAAAATATACCGCTTCAATTGCAGACCAGGAAAAAAATTTATCATTATGCCCTGTTATTCGACAAAATAGTATTTTTTCTTTTAAATTCGAACGGTTTTAAGCCGCATCACTAACGTTTTTTGTGCTCTTTAATTTAGAAGTCGATTTAATACATTTTCATATATTTATTGTTCTCACTGAATATTAATTTCAAGTTATAATTGCAGTGCAACGGCATTGACATCGAAGGCAAAGTCATACCGCGCACGCTAACCCAGGAGATGACAGCCGGGGAACTGAAGTCTCGTGGTCGAGGTGAGACCGTCCTGAACACCATCCCGCAGCCCGAGTACCGACAGCTGGTGGTCGAGGTGAGACCGTCCTGAACACCGTCCCGCAGCCCGAGTACCGGCACCTCGTGGTCGAGGTGAGACCGTCCTGAACACCATCCCGCAGCCCGAGTACCGACAGCTGGTGGTCGAGGTGAGACCGTCCTGAACACCATCCCGCGCGGGGTGAGACCGTCCCGCATTGTAGCGCGGGTGTAATGCGCCATGCACGTTATTGTTCATACCAATACTTGGCTCATTCTAAGCCATTGCACGTATTATGTGTTCAACGTATGACCAATACAGTATTATTCAATTTTATCCTGTTATGAGTGTGATATATCAATAATTTTCGGTAATAATTTATTTTCAATTACTTACGTAATGCACAAGTGTATAAATTTTGTATTTTGTTAGGAAAAGTGCAGTGTCGAAATTATGATCATTGATATATATTCGGCCTGACTATTTTGTTAGATTTTGAACCGTGATGATCGCGCATTATTAATGTATTTAGGCAGTAAGTGCTCGCTGAACTTTCACTCGTATTGTACATTTACTTATTGAATAATGAATATTTTATTTTCTTAAAATTGCTGCTTTCATAATGTCGTCAATCACATCATTCTATGGAAAAATAGCATATTTTTAACTAATGGTTCCTATGTTTTGTTCATAATACTGCTTATGGCACAGGCACTGATGGTGGTGTCGCTGGTGGCAGAGCAGCAGCTCGTGGACTGGCTGGGGGACCTGATCTCTGCGCAGGCCATCGTCCACGTCGCCAACACAATATTCCTGCAGGATCAGGTCTCAACCAACAAACTTTTTCAGTGTCTCAGTGGAAACAAACTGTAAACTTTTACATTTACGAAAAATATGCACTAAGTTTCAGTGATAATTTGGCTCTCTACTTTCAATGAAATACGTCTGTATAATATCTGTCGTTAGTGACGCTTGTTAACAAATACAAATAGTGATCTAGCACCGCAGAATGACGGATAGTGTTATATACGTGGTACCATTTTCAGTAAAAGAACCACTTAATTTGGTCCGTGATCTAGTTCTTATTTTATCATAATATGTCATCATCATTTCCCAGCTTCCTTGTTCAATTTTCAGCTTGAGGAAAAATCAACGAGTCAATTAAGGTTACTTTTTGTATTTATATACGGTATATTACTCCTCCAACTTAAAATCTTCCCTCCTCTAAAAAATGTTATGCCTTAGCTTGCTATCCTTGATGTGTTGTACCTAAAACAACGTTCATGGGTTTTCCATTTTTGCATACACCATTTTTATTATTAATTTCACAAATTGATGAATCATAAGCGTTACGTAACCAAAGAGGCATCCATTACTTTTGCATACTCCATTACTTTAGCATACTCCATTATTGTTTTTAATTTCACAAATTGACCAATTATAAGCGTTACGTAACCTAAGAGGCATCCATTACTTTTGCATACTCCATTACTTTAGCATACTCCATTATTGTTTTTAATTTGACAAATTGACAAATTATAAGCGTTACGTAAACCTAAGAGGCATAATGTGTAGAGGCAGCAAGACGGTGACGCTGTGATGTGCTGTGCGCGCGATAAGCGGGACAGCACACCCAGCGGCGGGCTGGTCTGTGAGGGCGCGGCGTATGTTTGTGCTCACTTCTACGACAGCGCTCCTTCCGGCAGCTTCGGTTAGTGTCTTCTCTTCTTGCGGATCTTTAGCGCATATTATCATTTATGGTAAAAATGCCCTATTGTGCTCGTCATGTCCGTCTGTATGTCCATCCTTCTGTCTGTCCGTGAATTCACGTTTTCGTCGACGAGAAAATGCACTTTCTGTCACTCACTGCAGTGAGTACTGAGTTATATTTTTTGGCGCATTTTCTCATTTATGTAAAAAAGGCACTATTGTGCTCGTCATGTCCGTTTGTCTGTCCGTCCGTGACTTCACGTTTTCGTCGACGAGAAAATGCCTCTCTGTCACTCACTGCAGTGAGTACTGAGTTATATATGTTTTTTACCTGCAATGATTGGTTCAATAGTTTAGATATTTCTGTATCCTTGACATTTTTGGTGATAAATATGAAATTACCACGAAACTATTGAAACGTTGGCTTATTAATCTTGAAGAATCGGTGTTGGGTATTTATGTAGCGTCTTAATCTTGAAGAATCGGTGTCGGGTATTCATGTAGCGTCATTAATGAATGACCGGGAAAGGTTTGTCCTATAAATTTAAGCTAATAAAAAAAATATATTTTCGACTGTTTTGCAGGCACGATGAGCTACATGGTGAGGGCTGTGGTGTGCTCCCTGCCTTGCTTCCCTCAGGACGGGGACATGGATTGCACCGTTAGCTAAATACACCCAATATGAACCATGCTATGACCATGCAGATTCAATCGTCACGAATAACTTGAAAAATTAATTATCGGCAGAATTTTCGTTCATATTTGCTCACGTAGAAATTGTTGATTATCAACCGCTTTTAGAACTTGAAAAGCCCAGATATGATTCTAGCCTGTCATTTGCTTATGTAAATACTGGAAGGTAGCATAAATTATTTATGAATGGGAAAGTTTGAAGTTTGTATAAGAATCGCCATGAATCGTTAAATTTCATATTAATCTGGGACGTTTGAGGTAGTCACAAGTTTCTCGAACTGATAGCGGCCTTTATATGTGATGTCCGTACGAGTTTGAATCGTTGTAAGTGCAGTTTAAGCCTTGACTGCCGCCACTTGTCACCCTAATTTTATTGTAAGCTGACAAACTTTGTGACAAAAATGCGTGCAACAGTTTCAATATATCTTGAAGATTTTTTAACAGTTCATTGTTTGGTTCCGTAAACAAGATTTTCTAAAAAATGAGAAACAAAGACGAATTCATAAATTTTATGATATTTTCTTTAGCAAGTTCGATCATGATTTAGAAATTAATTTCACATTTCAATTCAATTAATACATGAATTTGGATGCAGTCATCACAATGAACATATCTCCAGACCCACGTCATTCTCAATATTTCTTCACTGCCTCAGTAAAGAGATATTGTCTGCGGATTTGTATGTGGCCTCTCGTTGTCTCTTCATTTAGAGCTAGCTTTACTTTTTACCCTGCCTTAAGTCCAAACATTAGTAGTAATTTAGTATGATTATTTTATTTGAGCTCATAACTTGCCAGTAGGAGAGAGTTGTGCCAAGGTCAATCACACTTAGTGTCATGACATTTGTTTGCCCCGTTGTTGATAGTTATTTAGTGCGTCGCTTAATAGTATTCGGCTGCTTGCTGAACTTGGTGTGGTCTTGAGTTTCTCCTGTAAACCGTGCAATGGTATTTAAGGTAACTTATGTTAACAGGTGTTTACCGACGTATCATGTACGGGAAACCATCGCTCAGTCTGTTAAGTTTAACTCTTGTCAGGCCAGTATTGACGATACAGGTCACGTATCAATCAACTATTTGAATCCATAGCTCAGTTGTGAAAATATAGCCAATGTGGGAAAAATTGACTGCTTATTGATAGAACCCTTGTTTTTTCGTTTCAGTTGAATAGATACCTACTCGAGTTGGTAGATGCTCTAATTGGTCATTTGAGAAACTTTATATAGTGTGTTTGTTAGTTTCTCCACACTTGTTAACATGTATGCTTGCTTTCTTTTTTGCTTCCAATGCTGTATGTATTATTGAGTAGGTAACGTCATAATATTGAACAATGACAGGGTAGCAATAGACTTAGTAGATTATTTGGTGATTATAGAATGCAGTTGCTTTCTTTCGTTTTAAAATAGTATTGACCTGATCTCCCTTGACTTAGAGCATAGCAGTGCGAACAATGCCACGCTGGCCTTTATTTAAGATGAAACTAATTCTAGTTGAAATGAGTGATAGTTTCGTTGATGTAATCACATAAAAGGAACAGTCATGCAAACTGACCGCACTGTGAACTGTAGATGCCACGTAACAGACACTAGCAAGGGTTCCGTTATTGACTCGCCCATCCGAGACGTTGTTTTGTTTTAATAAATGTTCAACACTTTGTGTCCGCCTATCGCGTTAAAATAGAACTTGCCATCGTTATGCTCTCGATTCAATAAATATGAAGATGGAAACTTTCGTTTGGATATGCAGAAAACCTTAATATTACCTCAGCTGGGAGCATAACGTAATGATGATCGAGTTCAAAATTATGTATATTAGAACATGAAATATTTATAAATTGACTATGTTCCAAGACGCTAAAATTGCGTGCTGTAGAAGCGATTCAAGTAGTGTAGTTGTGCGCCTGGTCCTTTTTCTTGACTCTGTGTTGGTCTCCCATGTTGAGATGAATGAAGAACAGCGATGCAGCAAACCGAGCCTCCAGGTCGCGCTGGTCCATGTCGTGGCCCCACTCCACGCGCCCCCAGTGCTCAGACTGTCAAAGATTTCCTCTCAAAATTCTCGTCACTGATCACACACTAAAAAAATATTTATGGCTCATTGTCAAAGATATCCCCTCTGAATTCTCGTCACCGATCACACACTAAAAAATATTGATGGCTCATTTTGTCCAAATAGCGACTCGTTTTCTTACTCACCAAACGAGCAGAGCGAGAGCGTAGCATGGTCCAAATTGAATAAGGAGAGAAAATTTTGCTTGGACAGTCTCATTCACTCTACGAAGGCACCCAATCATCTAATACATCCATATATGTATCACGTGTATTATATCATAATTGATTATTTATAACCTTTATATTTTAATGGATAACATGGTGTAGATAATTGCAATCATTGCAATGAATAGGTTCCCTTTATTTCCATAACATTACATGGATTACCTGGAAGTCGACTTCAAGTCTACTGAGTCTAACAGCGTCTCGGGCTGATATCCTTCGCTCCACTGCAGCCAGAGTCAATATAACAGACTTTATCGCGTCAGTTCCGTACAGCATCCCTGCAGGGATGATCGAGTTGTTTATATACCGACTTAGGATTTCGTCCACAAGTGATTTAAGCATCATTTACTGTAAAAATTATTATGAAAATTCGTATTAACTCACAAAGTTATCACCTTTTCACATAGCTATTCCGCCCTTTTCAATCACACTGAACAATTATAACGGAAATTCTTATAAACTCGCTAAGTGATTACCTTTTCACTTTTCACAAAGCTATTCTGCCCATTTCAATCCCACTGAACAATTATAATGAAGATTCGTATAAGCTCACTAAGTTATTACCTTTTCACAAAGCTATTTCGTCCATTTCAATCAGATGTCAACAATTGCTTGAAAAAAAAAATATTCTCTATTCTCAACAAATAAATTACTATTCAAATATTCACTTTCATTCTCAAAGCCCGCAAATCAGCCGGCAAATGTCTGTAAATCCGCCGGCAAATATCTGTAAATCCGCCGGCAAATATCTGTATGCCCAGTGGTTGTGGGAGAGAAACGGCACCGTGATGCCGCTGCACTTGCCTGCCACGGCCCAGTGGTTGTGGGAGAGAATGTGTCTCCTGAGGACGCCCAGCGCAGCGTCCGACACCTCGGCAGGGTTGATGCCCGTCGATGGCTCGATGTTGAGTTTGTAGCGGTCGTTGAACCACCGCAACACAGGCCACCACTGCTCCTCTTGGACAGCGCTGAATTTCTCACTGTTCTGATGAAGAATAACATAGTAAATACGGCAATGAATCGCGAGCAAGGATGTGGATATGTTCTTATGATATAAATTTAATTAAATGTATCACTTTACACAAGGCATGAGTTACAAAATACAGAGCCTTAAACAACAGAAATGATAATTTTCACTAATCGAATCTCAGTTATACTGGAATATCAATGAAAGCGCTATTGACTTCGAAGAACAAGAACAAGAACTCAAAACAATCGTTAAGTTCTTCCTAACTACAATCACGAGCTTGCAAAACGGGTCCTTCCAGATTGTAAGACATTCGAAGAAAATTAGGATGAACTGAAATGATTCAATTTCTGAAACAATGTCATAATAAATATTATTCGGTCTATGTTCATCTTAAAATAGCAAAGTGCCAAGTGCAGCGCGCGTGTTCTTTCTTTTAGCCCTACAATTCTTAAAAAGTTAACGACGCGATCAATATCTAACGATTCCAAGGCATTGACGGAACAACATTAAATTAAACCCTTTGTAACTCAAGCGACATACAGTGGGAAAATAAGTATTTAGTCAGTCACCAATGGTGTAAGTTCTCCCACTTAAAATGATGAGAGAGGCCTGCAATTTACATCATAGGTAGACCTCAACTATCAGAGACAAAATATGAAAAAATTGAGAAAATCATTTTGTTGGACTTTTAAAGATGTTATTTGCAACTAATGGTGGAAAATAAGTATTTGGTCAATAACAAAAGTTCATCTCAATACCTTATCGTATATCGTTTGTTGGCAATGACAGAGGTCAAACGTTTTCTGAAGTCTTTGCAAGGTTGGTACCAGCAACACACTGTTGCTGGTAGGTTGGCCCATTCATCTATGCAGATCTCATCTAAAGCAGTGATGTTTTGGGGCTGTCGGCGAGCAATACGGACTTTCAACTCCCTCTAAAGATTTTCAATGAGGTTGAGATCGGGAGACTGGCTAGGTCACTCCAGGACTTAGAAATGTTTCTTACGAAGCCACTCCTTTGTTGCCCTGGCAGTGTGCTTGGGATCGTTGTTATGCTGAAAGACCCAGCCAGGTTTCATCTCCATTGCCTTGCTGATGGAAGGAGGTTTGCACCCAAAATCTCACGATACATGGCCCCATTCATTCTTTCATGTACACGGACCAGCCGTCCTGGTCCCTTTGCAGAGAAACAGCCCCCAAGCATGATGTTGCCACCCCCATGCTTCACAGTTGGTATGGTGTTCTTTGAATGGAGCTCCGCACTCACTTCCTCCCAAAGATGACTAACTTAAGCTGTGGGATACGTCAGGCACTGCAAGATCTTAGTCCCTGGCGTCGTAGTGTATTGCTGATGGTAGCCTTTGTAACGTTGGTCCCAGCTTTCTGCAGGTCATTCACTAGATCCCCCCTTGTGGTTCTGGAATTTTTCCTCACAATTCTTGAGATCGTTTTGACCCCACGGGCTGAGATCTTGCGTGGAGCTCCAAATCGAGGGAGATTAGTAGTGGTCTTGTAGGTCTTCCATTTCTGATTATTACTCCTACAGTAGATTTCTTCACACCAAGCTGCTTGCCTATTGCAGATTCAGGCTTCCCAGCTTGGTGCAGGTCTATAATTCGGTTTCTGGTTTCCTCCAACAGCTCTTTCGTCTTCACCATAATGGAGTTTCTAGTGTTACTGTTTGAGGTTGTGGGCAGGTGTCTTTTATACTGTTAACGACTTCAAACAGGTTCCGTTAATACAGGTAATGAATGGGGGAAAGTGAAGTCTCTTGAAAAAAGAAGTTACAGGTCTGTGACAGCCAGAAATCTTGATTGTTTGTAGGTGACCAAATACTTATTTTCCACCATAATTTGCAAATAACATCTTTTAAAGTCCGACAAATGATTTTCAAAAAAAAAATTTTTTTTTCACATTTGGTCTCTCATAGTTGAGGTTTATCTATGATGTCAATTGCAGGCCTCTCTCATCTTATTAAGTGGTAGAACTTGCACAATTGGTGACTGACTAGATACTTATTTTCCCCACTGTACCTCGTCTGCTAAGGGCAAGGCAGTCATTCTGCCAAGCGACATACCTCGTCTGCAAAGGGCACGGCAGTCATCCTGCCAAGCGACATACCTCGTCTGCTAAGGGCACGGCAGTCATCCTTAATGTAATAATAAATTATACTCAGTCTATGTTCATCTTCATGCAGCAAAATATCAAATGCAGCGCGCGTTTTCTCTTTTTCAGCCCTACAATTGTTAAGGAGTTATCGACTCGATCAATATCGAACGATTCCGAAGCATTGACAGAACAATATTAAATTAAACCTCTTTTACACTCAAGCGACATACCTCGCCTGCCAAGGGCACGGCAGTCTTCATCCTGCCAAGCGACATACCTCGCCTGCCAAGGGCACGGCAGTCATTCTACCAAGCGACATACCTCGTCTGCCAAGGGCGCGGTAGTCATCCTGCCAAGCGACATACCTCGTCTGCTAAGGGCACGGCAGTCATCCTGCCGAGCGACATACCTCGTCTGCAAACAGCACGGTGTCTGTGGGTAGGAACTCCAACACACTCTCCGCCATGTCCCATTTGCTCACACGATTTGGATTATCCACGACAGTGTAGGATAAACCCGTCTGCAATACAAGAGCAAATGAACAACAAAAAATAAAACATTCAATCACAATTGCAGCAGATAACTTGAGTCCACACAGTTTTTTTTGGTAATCATTCATATATTAGTACACTGAGAACACTTTTTCAGGACACGTTATTGTGATGTTTACAACATACATTTCGTTGACTGTACGCAGTAGCCCAACTAAAATATTTTTAAGATCTTGCATCATTTGCCCTTTATACTTCATTGCCAACGGTATCTAGTTGCCCTGCATTAGATATGGATGTTAAACCCAAATGTTTATGACGCACAAGATGCATAAAAGCTGGAATGATGACATCCTGCACGGCCCTCCACTCTTCGGCCACCGCCAGAGCGAGCGGATAGCTTGGCACCTGCAGAGTAAATTATTTGTGATGAGACTTGCTCCTAACAAAATAAGCTGCATACGAAGAATGAAACGCTGGATATATCTGAATAATAATATCATTAGTCGTCGCAGTTGTTAATATAATTAATGATATGGGAATAGAATAGTTTACTGATAATGAATAATCAATTAGCCATAATGATCTAAATAAAAGCCACAGAGAATACCAAGGTTAAAAACAAGAAAATGAAATAATTTCGTTGAAAGCATGTGCGACTTCTTTTGACCAACTTTTTTTAATAAAAAATAATGCACCTTACGTCAGTTTTGTGGACAAATTATTTCAGAAAATATGACACAATAACTCCTAAAGCATTCAATAGCGAGAACGTCATTACTGCTCATCTTGTACAGAATTTTAGCATAAATACTGACATTTGATGCATTCTACAATGATTACATTAAATACGGATGGAAGAGGTTACCTGCAATACGTTACCCATGGGAGTCTTGAGCTTCCGATGATCTAAATTAACTTCGTAGCAGCCTGATGTACCTGCGACGCTTACATCCTTGTAGAAACGTTTAGCTGCTCATAACAATAACATTATGAAGTTAATACGTTAATAAAAATAAGCGTTTAAAAATTACCTTTGAAAGACCCACTTCTAAAGAGGCCGGTGTCTCCAATGTTACGCACGTACAATGAATTTCTTATTTTATTTATTTTTATATATTTTCAATTTATTCATGCATTCACTCCGACTTTACGCAAGTTTGCGAAATTTCAGATCGATTGGACAGGTAGAAGTGTGTTAAATATCGCTTATAAATATTGGTAGCAGACAAACAACAAGTGAAGTTAAAGCGAACTAGAGAAGTGTTATAAAAATAACTCTAGATTACTGCCGCTATTAACTCGGATATAGCACGTCATATTTTTTACAGAGACACGCACATTTATTCGATGAGAACAGAAACCTAAATTTAGAGAGGCGTTTTTCACCCATTGAACAACTAATTTTGAGCAACAACGTACCAACTTTCACGAAATCTGCGCCCGTTTTTGTAAATTGAAATATTTAAAAAAGGATTTATTATTTCTCTAATAATTTGAGAAAGCAATGAGAAAAATGTACACACAGTTAGAAAAAACTGTGAAAAACGGTCCCACTGGCGTTCTAGTGGCCGGTCGCCCCGTGAAAATAAAACTGTTTCGCCGTTTTCATCAGAGGTTTTACGGATTTTTATTAGAATAGAAATGGCAACACGGTGTTTTATTTAACCTGCCAACCGGCCACTGAAATGCCGGTAATTCCGTGAACGGTAATTTTTCTAACAGTACACTATAATAATATATTTTTGCTTCCTTAACAACCTATGATCACTTTATTTACATACTTCAAAAATGTTTTACTTGGAATAACTGACCGTGTGATGCAGCTCTGCAGCTCGTCACACGCCCGGTGTAGGCAGGGAACAAGAAGCGCGACGTGCCAGCAACCGTCAACTTTTGCACGGCCTTTCCCAACATTTTTTTTCAACTTTTGTCTTAAATTTAATGCGATAACTTGTAGCTTAATTTCAAAACTGACGTGTAGAGATGACACTAAGTCGATGTTTGAAACAAAAAGTTTTGCACAACGTCATCGAATTGGAACACTCTAATTCACTGACAGTATATATATACACTATTATATACTCGACAAAAACAGACAAACATTACGATAAGAAATTATGAGTGCACGATATGAAGTTGTTTCCGAATACCTGTTCCAATGAATAACTTGACACAGATCAAAAACGCATTGCGATGAGATTAAAGTGAGTTTATTAACAATCAATAAAGAGTAGAGACTTCATAGCAACATTAGTAGACTTTATAGCAGGCTTCATAGCAACATTCTTCATAGCAACATTAGTAGAGTAGAGACTTTATAGCAACATTCAACATTATAGCAACATTCATTCATTAGACGCAACATTCATTAGTCGTAGCCTTTATAGCAACATTCATTATAGCAACATTCATTCATTAATCGTAGCCGTATAGCAACATTCATTATAGCAACATTCATTATAGCAACATTCATTCATTAATCGCAACATTCATTAATCGTAGCCTTTATAGCAACATTCATTCATTAGTCGCAACATTCATTAATCGTAGACTTATTCATTAATCGCAACATTCATTAATCGTAGCCGTATAGCAACATTCATTATAGCAACATTCATTCATTAATCGCAACATTCATTAATCGTAGCCTTTATAGCAACATTCATTCATTAATCGCAACATTCATTAATCATAGCCTTTATAGCAACATTCATTCATTAGTCGCAACATTCATTAATCGTAGACTTTATATCAACATTCATTCATTAATCGTAGACTTTATAGCAACATTCATAAGTCTCACCATTATTACAACAATTTAACCACAAGAAGTGCTGAAGCAAGAAATTCTTAAAAGTGTCACCAGCGTCGGGGAACAGAAGGGTTGCTACGCCCCCTACACGAGTGAGGCTCGTGCCCCTGCTTAATCTGGCAGTGCAGTAAAAGTTTTCTCTTAGAAACTCCTTTAGTTTGACAATAAATTTTCATCATGGGTTGATACGCACTGACATTTCTCAGAATGAAAAGTAATACATTTTTCGGACTAAAAAGTAATGAATTTCTCGGAATGAAAAGTAATGAATTTCTCGGAATGAAAAGTAATAAATTTCTCGGACTGAAAAGTAATAAATTTCTCTAACTGAAAAGCAATCAATTTCTCGGAATGAAAAGTAATAAATTTCTCGGAATGAAAAGTAATAAATTTCTCGGACTGAAAAGTAATAAATTTCTCGGAATGAAAAGTAATAAATTTCTCGGACTGAAAAGTACTAAATTTCTCGGAATGAAAAGCAAATTTTAAACATAAATCCCATAAAACATTTTGATAATTGATCAAACACGCAGTAGCGTCTAAGCATCATAAGACTCAAGCGTTTATGGGGGTTTTCATAAGGAATAAAATACGCAACACATCAGTAAAAAAATTCACTCAAGTTACAAACGCTCAATTCACCATGAGTGCCGGCAAATTATTAGCGGGTACTAATAATACCTAATCTAGATTATGCCTACAGAATAAACAAGCAATAAATTGATTAACGCTAAAACAGAATTGAATTGAGAAACTTACATATAACTAAACTCTATAAATGGCATTTTAATTTCAAGTCTGGCAGATACAGTTATCTAAAATATATTTTTTAATAAACAAAAGCATACGCGTATCAAAAGCTTTTATCAAAAACACAATGAGCATTGTTAACAAATTGAAGGTAATTTTCAATAAATAGTGCACATTACAAAGACACAAACTCTAATTCATTGCAGGTAGTAGACTAATAACATTTACTTAAACTCTTTAAATTGCCTCACAAAATTGGTGGCTATTAAAAAAGACTAGGATACCTAAACTGGCAAGTGGCGAGAGAAGTGGTTTTAAATATCTAAATCGACAGTATAAACATGTAAAACTATTCAATCACACACGTTTTATTATAAACATTGACGTATATTCATAATCAGAATTTTAATTCTTAGAAATTGAATAAAACACCAACACTTGAGCCATATGAATACACAACTCAAATGTTTCATTCATTCATTCAATAAAATCCTACCACAGAAACAAAACCAAAACTCCAAAAACAAAAAAAAAAAATAAAACGAGAACTCGACTGTGAAATTTTCACAATGCAACGTCCTTCTTTAGCGAACGAACTGATGAAAATCGAACCCTAGTTATCAGGAGGTATACCAAAAGTGTGCACTCCTCAGTAGTTCAGGGGCCATACTTTCAAAACTCGCTAAGTGAACGTAAGTACTTACGCTCTATTTTCTTGTCTATGATTGGTGGATTTTGCTTATGAGGCCGTCAATGATTGGCTGATGAACTTACGATCTCTTAACTTTTTCAGAAAGTATAGGCCCTGGAAGTACTTACGCTCTATTTTCTTGTCTATGATTGGTGGATTTGGCTTGTAAGGCCGTCATAAATTGGCTGATGAACTTACGATCTCTTAATTTTTTTCAGAAAGTATAGGCCCTGGAAGTACTTACGCTCTATTTTCTTGTCTATGATTGGTGGATACTTTCAAAGCTCGCTAAGTGAACGTTAGTACTTACGCTCTATTTTCTTGTCTATGATTGGTGGATTTTGCTCGAAAGGCCGTCAATGATTGGCTGATGAACTTACGATCTCTTAACTTTTTTGAAAGAATAATGCACGTAAGTACTTACGCTGTATTTTCTTGTCTGTGATTGGTGGATTTTGCTCGAAAGGCCGTCAATGATTGGCTGATGAACTTACGATCTCTTAACTTTTTTTTAAAAGTATAGGCCCAAGCCATCAAATATGGGCTGATCGAGGAGATCAGGTTGAACGAGCAAAGGCTCGTCTGGTCCAAGCGATGATCACTAGTGCGCTTATGACGCTGTGCAGTACTAGCGCGGGGTCCAGGTCGCAGTGCTGCTGGTAGAGCCAGTCCAGTGCTGGGCAGAGGTGGGCATTTGTGCACGCCTTGGGTAGGCTGCTGCCCAGGACACCCACTTGCTTGAGGTATTGCACCAGCGGAGGATGGCTTACACTGAACACCGGGAAATATTCTCCTTCTTCTCGCCTGCGCCACCAGTTGCCGCTTGGGCTGTGAATTTGAGAAGGTCATAAGTTTTGCTTAATTTATTATAATAAACAGACGCTAATAATAATTACGAGATCTTAAATAGGAACGGCACGTGAATTTGAGAAGGCTAAAGTTTTGCTTAATGTATTATAAACAGACGGTAACAATAATTACAAAGTCTTTAATAGGAACGGCACTGCAAATGATGATGTCTATGCAAGAGAAGGGTCCTTTATCTTACATCGCCGTTTTGGAACACAACCGAAACATGGAAATATTTAACGTCTAAACAGAAACGCTCGTCTGCAGTCAAATCAAAGCAGAATATAGCGAACGCCAAAACAAATACTCAAAATATAGTCATCCCTGTAAAAACATACATACGTCAACGTAGCTTGACAAGCAAGCTAAGTGAGAAGCAAGAAGAAAACGTGACGAAACAAGAGCCTGGCGACACGTAAGCTCGTACCACATTTAGATTCAAAACAAGATGGCCGAACAATTCAAGATGAACGATCGGTGTCGGAATAGTAACAGTCGCTTACAGTCAGATTTATAGCACAGTCAGCCCGTTCACTGTCAGCTCACAGATGAATATAGCGAAAACCACAACCCTAACAAAATTTGGAGTCGCCCCAGCTTCTGGTAATGCAAATCAGAAGCTGACGCGTCTGTAAATTTTCACTGGGAATATAGTCCACGGTCGAAAAAAGCTTACATCGCAGTTAGATGTAACCGAGATCAAAACGGAGCCGGGGACCGTACGCCCACTTCAGCCACGTTCAGATTACTACTAATAAATACTAATGCATTAGCCGTAGCAAAGCAAACATTGTAGACTAGGTCTTAAATAATGCACGTTATTTTGCACTTGTTTGGACTACAGAGAAAAACCACTATTAATATCATTTCATACCACGTCAGAAAGTAATTTTTATAAGCCTAAGGCAGTAAATTCAATTAGGACTTGATAGCTAAAACACCATCGATGACGACTTACTCGTTCAGCGCGGTGTAGAAGTAGAGGTACTTCTTGGCTCTGATGAACTTCGGAGGAGTCTTGCGCCACTCAGATTCAGGATCAAGTAGCCTGGCAGAACACGAGGAGAGATTTGCCATATAAGTATTAACTCGTTACACATTAGAAATATAAGTATTAACTCGTTACTCATTAGCCATATAACTATCAACTCGTTACACATTATAAATATAAGTATTAACTCGTTACTCATTAGCCATATCACTATTAACTCGTTACTCAGTAGCCATATAACTATTAACTCGTTACTCAGTAGCCATATAACTATTAACTCGTTACACATTAGAAATATAAGTATCAACTCGTTACACATTCGAGGAAGGCAGTTGAACAAGTGAATCTCTATGAGCTCCACAGAACTGCGTAACAGAGGCGCGGATAAAACGAAAAAAAAATATAACTCAATACTCACTGCAGTGAGTGACAGAGAGCGCATTTTCTCGTCCGTCCGTCCATGAAGTCACGGACGGACGGACGGACATGACGAGCACAATAGCGCCTTTTTTCCATAAATGAGAAAATGCGCTAAAAAGGAGTGGTGAAAGTTGAATATTTAAGATTGAGGAAACCTCCATTTCAACTGATGCAAACATTCCAGACTGGTATTTTTCAGAATAGAAATCGCAATCCAAGTCTTTCCCCACGTTCTCATACACGCGATCTGTACTATGCTGCTTCATTTAAACAAGTTACAAAATGCAAACCTGCACAACATTTTTTTCTGCGAATTTAGGCAAGAATTTTTACGAATTTAGGCAAGAATTTCAGCGAATTTAAGCAAGAATTTCAGCGAATTTAGGCAAGAATTTCAGCAAATTTAGGCAAGAAAAGGACCATAAGTCATTACTTATTTGTATGTACAGGATCAAAACCTCAGCGTTGGTGAAGGTCTCTCACCTGACGACCTCAGGAGCGCCCTGTAGGAGCCTGTAGGCGGTGCTCAGCAGCCACGGGTTGTTGTTGTAGGAGCCCAGCGCAGCGAACCACAGCTGCCAGTCCAGCCGCGGTTGATGGGGAGCTGTACAAGATAGGCTAGTAAGAATTTGAAATAAATTCAAATAAGAACTTGAATATATATATATATATATTAACTTGAACATATAATAACTTGACATACAATAACTTGAACCACAGATGCCAGTCTAACCACGGCTGATGGGGAGCTGTACAAGACAGGCTAGTAAGAATTTAAAATAAATTCAGAAAAGAATTTGAAATAAATTCCCAATAGGAACTTGAAAGATTGTCCAGTAAGCATTTAAAATATAAAAGCAGTCACACACAAATAATCTGTGCAGCATAATCTGTGCACATTTCTTGCATGAAAAGCAAATATTTAGAAAGTTCTCAGTCGTAATTTCTCTTGTGCTTTAGCTTACGGCATTCTCAGGATCTACGAGTATAATAATTAGTCTAATAATTAGTAGTAATTATTATTAGTAGTACACTGTTAGAAAAAACGGTGAAAAAACGGTCCCACCGGCATCCTAGTGGCCGGTCGCCCCGTGAAAATGAACGGTTTCGCCATTTTTATCAGATGTTTTACGGATTTCTAGTGTTAAATTGGAATAAAAACGGTGAAACGGTGTTTCTTTTCACGTGCCGACCGGCCACTGAAACGCCGGTAATACCGTTAACGGTCATTTTTCTAACAGTGTAGTAATTACTAGTAATAATTAGTATAAATTAGTATAATCATTCTTATAATAATTAGTATAGTCATTCGTTTAATAATTGGTATAATAATTTGTATAATACTTCGAATAATAATTCGTATAATAATTCAATAAATATGCACACACCAACAATAGGAGGTACACGGTCGAGGCGGCCGGGCTTGTAAGGAAACTCGTACTCCTTCCAGGGCCCCGACACGTCGTTCGCGCCCTCCAGGACCACCTCAGGTCGCCCTCCTACACCAGTCATGGTCCTGAAGAGGCCGTAGGAGGACGTGAGGTGCATGCGGTCCGACCCAGCAGCGTATGCCCGCGTCAGGATGGGCGACAACTGACGTTGTGTCTCCGGATCCAGCGAAGTGTATGGAACCTGATCGCCATGGAAATTAAATAATAATTCGGGGAAAATTCAAATAGCACCACAATAGTCAAGTCTGGTAGTACCGGTAAACGTAACTGTTGTAAATGATAAACCAAAATAAAAAGATAATCCAATCCCACTATTTTTCTTATGTAGATAAACGATTATTGCGATATATAAAAATTAGTTGAAAATTTGTTAAATTCGAAACGAAGGACTAAATTACTAAATTGAATTTTATGTAGGAATTTATTTATACAACATACTCAAGGATGTAAAACAAGATCTTATTATTGAACTGCATTTTTGATCAAACAGTGCGGCGCTCGTGCAAGGGAGTTTTACTTCACTTAACGTTTCCGTGAGAATACTATTTATTTTCTAAATATTCCGTTGCTTTTTATACTTCAACTTTCCGCTGTTATTTTTTTATTAGACTAATAACTACATATAAGAAAGCCGTGTCAATTTAATGTAGAATTTTGTTATTCCATAGAAATAAATGAGAACACTAAAAAAGTAATTTTGGTCGGTGTGTTGCCATCAAGTTGTCGTAGCTCTAGGACTAAGTCGATGAGCTACATTTTTTGGTAAAATGCAACTATATGCCAGGCAGCTCGAGCATAGTCAGTAGTCACATATTCAAAAAGAAGGCTAATAGGGGAGGACAAACAAACAAGTTAAATAAGCTATGATAATATGATTTGCACCATAATATTATCAAAAGAAATTATTTACTGCAGCCTAATAAAGAAGACCTGCAGTTGAAAGGCATAAGAATAGACTGTTGTATAATTTAAATCCCACTTTAATCGTCACTTTATAGTCATTTTAAATCCCACTTCAATTTATATAGCCCAGACTAACTAAGGGATCCACTTTAAGTAGTAATGTCGTTTTGCTCACACATTGAATAATATATTTCTTGAATATCGTCTCACAAAAATAACACACTGAAAATTAAAAAAGACGTATTTTCTTGAAAAAATACTAGCAAAAAAGCTTTTATGTCAAAGTGACAGCATTTTAGCAAAAAGTGACAGCATTTTAGCGGACCGAACAAGTGTTCCTAATGTCAGAGTTATAAGACAGCTCGCCAAGTGCTCAGGGGCCATACTTTCAAAACTAGCCAAGTGAACGTAAGTACTTACGCTCTATTTTCTTGTCTATGATTGGTGGATTTTGCTTGAAATGCCATCAATGATTGGCTGGTGAACTTACGATCTCTTAACTTTTTTTGAAAGTATAGGCCCTGATAAATAAAAGATAGTCAAGAATGCCACATGAACTGTTCCCTCACCAACGATATGGCATTCTATCATATGGCCCTCACCAACGATATGGCATTCTATCATATGGCCCTCACCAACGATATGGCGATATGGCATTCTATCATATGGCCCTCACCAACGATATGGCGATATGGCATTCTATCATATGGCCCTCTGGTAATACCGTTAACGGTCATTTTTCTAACAGTGTAGTAATTACTAGTAATAATTAGTATAATAATTAGTATTAACATTCTTATAATAATTAGTACAGTCATTCGTTTAATAATTGGTATAATAATTTGTATAATACTTCGAATAATAATTCGTATAATAATTCAATAAATATGCACACACCAACAATAGGAGGTACACGATCGAGGCGTCCGGGCTTGTAAGGAAACTCGTACTCCTTCCAGGGCCCCGACACGTCGTTTGCGCCCTCCAGGACCACCTCAGGTCGCCCTCCTACACCAGTCATGGTCCTGAAGAGGCCGTACGAGGACGTGAGGTGCATGCGGTCCGACCCAGCAGCGTATGCCCGCGTCAGGATGGGCGACAACTGACGTTGTGTCTCCGGATCCAGCGAAGTGTATGGAACCTGATCGCAATGGAAATTAAATGATAATTTAGAGAAAATTCAAATAGCACCACAATAGGTTAAGTCTGGTAGTACTGGTAAAGGTAACTGTTGAAAATAATCAAGCAAAATAAATAGATTATCCATTGGGAAAATTCGAACAAGTCTGGTAGTACTAGTAAACGTTACTGTTGTAAATGATCAAATGAAATAAATAGATTATCCAATCTCACTATTTTTCTTATAGATAATCGACTATCGCGATACACAAAAAAAAATTGAGAATTTTGTGAATTCAGAACGAATGAATAAATTTCGAAATTTAATTCTATGTAAAAATTTATTAATACAATACACTCAAGAATATAATGTAAGATCTTATTATTAAATTTAATGCAAGATCTTATTTTTGATCTAACAATTAGACGCTCCTGCAATGAAGCTTTATTTCACTTGACGTTTCTGTTGGAATGCTGTTTATTTTCTTAATAGACTTCCGCTGAAATGACTATAAGATAACAGCGGCAATTTAATGTAGAATTTTGTTATTACATATAAATAAATGAGAATTTTATAAAAGTAATTTTGGTGGGCATATTGTCATCAAGTTGTTGTTAACGCATTTTCTCATTTACGGAAAAAATGCACTATTGCACTCGCCATGTCCGTCTGTCTGTCCGTCCGTCCGTCAGTGACCTCAAGTTTTCGTCGACAAGAAAATGCGCTCTCTGTCACTCACTGCAGTGAGTACTGAGTTATATTTTTCTTTGAATATGTACTCGAGCTCGACTCGAACTAACCTCGAGCTTGGTCACATATTAAAAAAAAGTCAGAACGTGTTCCAAAAGACTAAAATATATTCAATTAACAATAGACAATTTCCTAAGACATCTTAAGTCTCAAATTAAACAATTTTATACAAATATATATACTGAGCAGAAACTGAAGTATAGATTAATGTAGTATTTAGTATTCATTCATTTGTTTCATTCGCTTATTATTATTACTCTATTTTAGCCATAGTTCTCCTATCTCACAGTCTCCGCACGCTATCTAAATACACTCTCATTCACAGCCACAGGTCAGACAACCTTAAAATAAGACAAAATTATAATCGGACAAAATTATAATCGGACAAAATTATAATCCGACAAAATTATAATCCGACAAAATTATAATCACTGCTATCTATTCGTCACTCATAACCTTTGCCATTACACTCACCCAATTCCCTCAAAATCCCATCATCCTCACCAGAACCATTCCCTCTCAAACTTCCCCCATTCCACCATCAGATCCTCTAATTTCCTTCACACCATATCACACACAAACCACTTACCTCCCTCCCCTCATTCCCTTCGTATGTACATCCCTTCACACCGGCACCCACACACCAAACATACACACCTCTGCTGCCATCATACATGCATTCACACTCAGCATTGCCTTCACTGCCAAGAGTGAATGGAATAGACAGTAATACTGTCTAGTAGAGGAGGACAAACAAGCAAGTTAAATAAGCTATGATAATAATATTTTTACCATAATATTATCACAAGAATTTATTAACAATACTGCAGCCAAGAAAAGAAGGCCTGAATTTGAAATGCATAAGAATAGAACGTTATATAGGTAATCTAAATCCCACTTTAATCGTCACTTTATAGTCATTTTAAATCCCACTTTAGTTTATACAGTATAGAATAATAATATCGTTTTGTTCACACATTATACAATAATTTTTCTTAAATATAGTCTCAACAAAATAATAACACAATAAAAATTTAAAAAGACGTGTTTTGTTAAAAAAAATACTAGCAAAAAAAGCATTTATGTCAAAGTGACAGCATTTTAGCGGGCCGAACAAGTGTTCCTAATGCCAGAGTTATAAGACAGTTCGCCAAGTGCTCAGATAAACAAAAAGATAGTCAAGAATGCCACATGAACTATTCCCTTACCAACGATATGGCGAAGAGCAACCAGCCAAGAGGCAGTAGCCAAAGGTAGGCAGTCAAAAAGATAGTCAAGAATGCCACATGAACTATTCCCTTACCAACGATATGGCGAAGAGCAACCAGCCAAGAGGCAGTAGCCAAAGGTCGTGAAGACAAGAATGCCACATGAACTGTTCCCTCACCAGCGATATGGCGAAGAGGAAGCCAGCCAGGAGGCAGTAGCCAAAGGTCGTGAAGACAAGAATGCCACATGAACTGTTCCCTCACCAGCGATATGGCGAAGAGATGTGTATAAGAGACAGAGATATATGTCTATTNAGTTTGCTGAGGAGTCCTCGTGGCACGAGCACGGCGTCGGCCAGCGCCTCTACGGCCGTGATGACCAACGACACGACACCCACGCCAACGCTTGCGGGTACCGCCATGTGAACCCACTCCTTCAGTTGCGTCTTGGTGAACGCTGAAAACATTGAATGTAATGAGTATGATGTGAACGTTATGAGTAAGAGTATTTATGTATGAGTATGATCTGAACGTTATAAATGATGCGTTGTCATACATACAGTCGTGCTCATTGAGAATACACTAACGTGGACAAAATTAGTTGTAGAACGTGCTTGATCTGGACGGTATTAATGATGCATAAATACATTTTTTTTATCATTAGATAAATTCTAAAACATGCCCATACAACTGGAATATCTCGAACGTTGAACATACATTAATGATTCATACATATATTATTAATAATGTATACATACAGTCGCGCTCATTGATAATATAATAACGTGGAAAATAATGAGTTATAGAACATGCTTTATCTGAACGTTATAAATGATGCGTAATCATACATACAGTTGCGCTCATTGATAATATAATAACGTGGAAAATAATAAGTTATAGAACATGCTAGATCTGAACGTTATTAATGATACGTAATCAAACATAGAGTCGCGCTCATTGAGAATATAATAACGAGGACAAAATGATTATAGAACATGCTAGATCTGAAAGTTATAAATGATGTTCACCAACGATATGGCGATATGGCATTCTATCATATGGCCCTCACCAACGATATGGCGATATGGCATTCTATCATATGGCCCTCACCAACGATATGGCAATATGGCATTCTATCATATGGCCCTCACCAACGATATGGCGAAGAGTAAGCCAGCCAAGAGGCAGTAGCCAAAGGTCGTGCAGAGCGTCGCCAGTTTGCTGAGGAGTCCTCGTGGCACGAGCACGGCGTCGGCCAGCGCCTCTACAGCCGTGATGACGAACGACACGACACCAACGCCAACGCTTGCAGGTACCGCCATGTGCACCCACTCGTTCAGTTGCGTCTTGGTGAACGCTGAAAACATTGAATGTAATGAGTATGATGTGAACGTTATGAGTATTTATGTGTGAGTATGATCTGAAGGTAATAAATGATGCGTAATCAAACATACGTAATCAAAGTCGCCGCCATGTGCACCCACTCGTTCAGCTGCGTCTTGGTGAACGCTGAAAACATTGAATGTAATGAGTACGATGTGAACGTTATGAGTATTTATGTATGAGTATGATCTGAAGGTAATAAATGATGCGTAATCAAACATACGTAATCAAAGTCGCCGCCATGTGCACCCACTCGTTCAGTTGTGTCTTGGTGAACGCTGAGAACGTTCAATGTAATAAATTATATAGGTAACACTTTTGATCTGAATGTTATAAATGATGCGTAATCAAACATACAGTCGCTGCCATATGCACCCACTCGTTTAGTTGCGTCTTGGTGAACGCTGAAAACGTTCAATGTAATAAATTATCTAACATGTTTGATCTGAATGTTATAAATGATGCTTAATCATACATACAGCTCCGCTCATTGATGATACAATAACGTGCAATATAATGAGTAAGAGAATATGCTACATCTGAACGTTATAAATGATACGTAATCATGGATACAGTCGCGCTTATTGAGGATATAATACCGTGCAATGTAATGAGTTATAGAAAATGCTTGATCTGAACGTTATAAATGATACGTAATCATACATACAGTCGCGTTCATTGATAATATAATAACGTGCAATGTAATGAGTTATAGAACATGCTAGATCTGAACGTTATAAATGATGCGTAATCAAACATACAGTTGCGCTCATTGAGAATATAATACGGTAACGAGGACAAAATGATTATAGAACATGCTAGATCTGAACGTTATAAATGATGCGTAATCATGGATACAGACGCGTTCATTAAGTAGTAGGATTCAAAGTAGGAATAAAGCCACAGCGACCGACGAGTAAGATGTGAAAATTAATAAGTCTTGAAAGAAAGGAAAAATAACAGAAAATATTTCGCGACTCAGCAATTGTGTGTGAATATCAAAGAAATATGCCAAGAAGAAAATGAACTACTCTCGCTGAGATGTCGAAATTAGATACAATAATGCAATAATGTATTAAAATACAAATAATTATTCCATTTCATTTTAAAGTGTAAAAATATTTTAGAAGTTATCTAATGACCAAAAAAATTAATCGAATGTTTATGTAATTTATCTTATGATTAAAGGAGATTACAATGATCTTGATTGACTGAAATACGATCAGGTACAAAAGGATTATAGGTTGGGTTGGAAGTGAACACTGCTTACCAATTCTTGACTCGATGGTCCAGTTGACAGGATTGACTTTGAGGTCAAAAAGATGCGTGGTAAAATAGATGAGCAGAAGCAAGATGAGCCAATAGCCCAGTCTGCTCAGCGCCGACTTCAGCATCGTCAGGAAACTCAGAGACAAGTCACGGACTGTCAAGTAGAGGAATAACGCTACAGGTTAAGATCACGGAGGGAGAATATATACGTAAGTATAATTCAAAACCCTTCCCTCTCTTCACATAAATTATAAAAAATTTTAATTTTGTAATTAGGAAACTCAAAGACAAGTCACGGACTGTCAACAACAGGAATAACGCTACAGGTTAAGATCACGGAGGGAGAATATATACGTAAATATAATTCAAACCATCTCCCTCTCTTAACACAAATTATAAAAATTGTAATTATTGTAAAATAATACCATACTCATGTAAAATTTAAACCCCCTCCCTCACTTCACATAAATTATAAAAAATTGTAATATTGTGATTATTGTGATGTAATTGTCCTTGACATTGCAAATTATATGAATAATTTATTCATCTTGCACAATTTTAAACGAATTTGTATACAATTTAGCTTGAAGGAGATAAAATGACTTAAATTACTAAATGACTTTTCAATTAAATGACTTTTATTATTACACAAAAAATTTCAAAACCAGAAAAAATTAAAAGAAAAAAACAAATTAAAAAAAAATAAAATAAAAGTACTGATGATATTGTAACGAACCATGTCTGTAACCGAGATGCTTGTCGTCCAGCAGCGAGAGGCAAAGCAGCAGCGTCAACAAGTTGAAGAAGTTGTAATTTCCAGTCAAGATAATGCTAACTTGCAGCAACACCTGCAACACAGGAACAAACAAATCATTCACGACCAAATAAAGTAAACCATTACTAAAAAAAATACAAACCTTAAGTAATTGCAGAGAACAAAGAATAGTTACCAATTTAATTTATAATCTAAGCGCTCTCACAGACGTTCAGCTACCGTCTACATCTACCCTCCCCGTCTACATCTTCAATAAAATAGACCATTACTAGAACAATAAAACACTACAGTAATTGCAGAGAAGAAAGGATAGTCAACAATTTAATTTAAAATCTAAGAACAATTGAGAATAGAACATGAAGGCTCTGCTGCACATCATAAGTAAAGTACTAAATTTTAATTCAATGCATAGCAGAGCAGAAATTACAATGAAATATTGAACGAATTTCTTAACAGTGCGCTTGACCAAATTTACCTGAAAATTTACCAAATTTACCTGAGAATTTACCAAATTTACCTGAGAATAGAAAGCAATAATTCTATGGTCTCTGATGGGCGAGAAAAACAGTACAGGCATCGCTATTTCGATGACGTAAGTGGCGACGACACAGAGCTTGTGGAACCACACAGGGAGGTGGTGAGCGAACCACGCCAGACCCGTGGGGATGCATTGGGACTCGTAGTGAACCGTGAGCGCTGTGTGAACCAGGGGTGATATGTATTAATAGGTGGGTGAACCAGGGGTGATATGTATTCATAGGTAGGTGAACCAGGGGTGATATGTATTCATAGGTAGGTGAACCAGGGGTGATATGTATTAATAGGTGGGTGAACCAGGTTCTCAATATCGACTTGAACTTATGGCTTGTATTGATATAGTTAAGCGAGGGAGAACGAGATTTAGGAAATCAATATTGGCATTTTTATTCATCAATTCATAATTTTGGAATATCTCGGTACAAAGATTTAGCGGTGCAGGGCAACCAAAACCTCAGGTATAACATCCTTCAAGGGGGTAAATAAAGAACATATCGCGTGTTAATCTCTTGCCACTGGGAAATAGAAGTCCCACATAGCAATTCCTTGCCACTGGGAAATACAAGTCTCACATAGCAATTCCTCAACACTGAGGAATGTTATCCTCACCTGTAAGTCCCCACCACGTGGGGCATTGACTCTGAAGTTTAACAATCCCTGAAGCGAACATGAGACGAAACAGCAGCCAGCGCAGGAGCCAGAACGTGACGTGGGTGCGGGGCGTGGGCAGACGGGTGGGCTTTGAGGGCCCCGTGAGTGGGGCGGCTACGACGCACAGCCAACCCACCTCCATCAGCAGGGAGTCCCTGAGCACATGTGTGGGCAGATGGGTGGGCTTTGAGGGCCCCGTGAGTGGGGCGGCTACGACGCACAGCCAACCCACCTCCATCAGCAGGGAGTCCCTGAGCACATGGAATGGATTAATGAGTGGGCGGGCAAATAACAAAGAGAGAAATATAACAGAGTGAGAGAAATATAAGAGAGAGAGAGAAAAAAATAAGAGCGAGAGAAATATAACAGAGTGAAAGAAATATAAGAGAGAGAGAAAAAAAAGCGCGGGAAATGTAATAATAAGAGCGAGGGAAATATAATAGAGCGAGAGAAATATAACAGAGCGAGGGAAATGTAATAGAGCAGGAGAAATGTAACAGAGCGAGAGAAATATAACAGAGTGAGAGAAATATAACAGAGTGAGAGAAATATAACAGAGCGAGAGAAATATAACAGAGCGAGAGAACTGTCAGGTCTCAAAGTACCTATAAATTTAAATGATTGATAAGAGATCGAGTCTATGAGCAAAGTAGAAATAAAAAGTATTTGAAACGCTTATACATTTAAAATCTAGAGAAAAAGCTCAGTTGATAAGAAAAAGTAACAATATTTTTGTGTTACAAGTAACGATAATAAAAAGTAAATAATCGGTCAGGATTTTTTTACAACAGTTATATTTGAAGATGTTATGAAGGAAGTAATAAGCCAACAAAATGAATTAAAACTTGCTAAACTCAAAGCGTAACTCACCACTGGAAATATAGAAAAGTTTGCCCAAGATTTAGCAGCGACGAGTAGGCGATGACGAGGAACAGGAACGTCGCTGAGGAGCAGAAAGCCCCCCACAGAAAGCTGCAAATAAGACAAAACTTTTTCATTAGAAATTAAATTTTTTTCTTCTCGATTTGATTTATTTATTAGAAATAAATCAAATCAAAGAGAAATAGAAGGTGCGCAGCGATAACTTTCCTTATAGAGGAAGTCTATGATCTCTTAAATATCCTGGTGATCTTTCACAAACCACTTTCGCCTCCCAGGGTTTGTAAGAATCATGAGCTAGATAAAAGGAATGGTTGATAGTCTTTATGGTACGATATGGTATGGTTAGTTATGGTACATTCTCTCAATCTCTGTACTAGACCGGAGGAATGTACGGACTCCTAAACCCAAATATTTTCTGAGGTCAAGGGCGGTTTGTATTACACGGAACAATCTATTATCTAGAGTAGGTATAAAACAAGCAAAAAGAACCTTTGTTTGCAAAGTAAAAAATCACGGCTCATACCAATGGCATTTATCCACCTTCATTACGGGAACAAATGGCTTTTATCTGTGGATTTCTCGATTGTCAATCATATATTTATTCTCTTTATGTTGAGGATTAGGTGAGAATTCGTGATCTCTCATTGAAACAATAAAATTTGGCATGCGCTTCCTAAATATCTAATCCAACGCGTCCATCTCGACACGTAATTAAATAATCTAACCAGCCATGCTCGCCATGCTCGCCTTAACACGTTCAACCCATGTTCAGGCTGCATAATTATGCAACGTTATAATCGCACTAAGTTAGTACGACATAGGCACAGTTGTAACTATCACGATGCAGTCCTACAGGGGTTAAATCCTCTACCTCAGCGTCTCCGTCTTAACCCTCTACCGCCGTATGTCACAGTCCGGAAACATAACTTTCAACTAAAATTATTCGTAAACTATTGAGTGTAGCAACCTGACGACGTTTGTACAAAACAGAGAACATGTTAAAGTTGTCGTACGTGGCGGCAACCATCAGTGCAAGTCATTTTGCGCTCACTAGAACGTATCCTTTTTGGGAAGTAGGCGCGTGACAATATTGCTCCGGTTACTCGTGTCAGGCGGTAGAGGGTTCAAGTCGTACGTGGCGGCAACCATCAGTGCAAGTCATTTTGCGCTCTATAGTAACGTATCTTTTTTGGGAAGTAGGCTTGTGACAATATTGCTCCGGTTACTCATGTCAGGCGGGAGAGGGTTAAAGTCGTACGTAGCGCAAGTCAAGTCGCATCAGTGCAAGTCATTTTGCGCTCACTAGCAAGGAATCCTTTTTAGGGAAGTAGGCTTGTGACAATATTGCTCCGGTTACTCATGTCAGGCGGTAGAGGGTCAACACGTGACTACCTGCACTCACCCAAGAGCAGACGTGAAGGCCGCCATGAGCGCCACCAGCTCCATGGCGTGCGCAGTGCTGAGCTGCAGCGCAGGCGCCAGACACACGAGCGTGAGGCGGTCGCTGAGACACGCGCGCACCGTCGGGTAGGTCTCGACCAGCCCGTGGGAGGGGAGGATGCCGCGGGGACCATACAGACCTGGACCAGCATTGATAAACTCATGCAATGGATGTAAGATAGCGATGATTATAATATTTAATTTCTGGATAGACCGCCTCCGAATAAAGACCTGCGCCAGCATAGAAAAACTCATGCAACAACGGATGTAAGATAGCGATGTATTATAGTATTCAATTTTTGGATAGACCGCCTCCGAATCAAGACCTGCGCCAGCATTGATAAATTTATGCAACAGATGCCATAGCTCAAACTGTGATGGTTGTCAGTGTCCACTTTTATGCAGAGTTTCACCAAGGAGTGTTTCTTCACAAGAAACGGTAATAGAAATTATTATGAAAACAAACTTATCAGAAGGGTTTCAGTAATAAATTCAGTAAAGAAATCTGCATTCAAAAATTGCATTAATGCTAAATTTCTTTGATCGAAGGTTTCTACTCATCACATATAATTATGCAGAAAATTCTAACTAAAAACGGTATCTTGACGGAATATTAGCGGAGAATTCCATCCTGTATTATGATTCTATGCATTTTGAAACACGTAGAGTGAAAACAATCTACTTAATTGAAAGTATCGTTTGCATCTATGACAGAATTTTCCGTCTCCACGAGCTTCATCACAATCGTACTACATTCAAAAACCCCCACAGAATTGGCTGAGATATTATATGGGTTAAAGCTCACCTCTGATTTGCAGGTACAAAGAAACGAAAGCGATCAAGTAGATCATGCACATATACTTGAGAAAGCAATGCTGTGTGTGGCTCACGTCCAGTGCCATATTGCAGATCGTATGAAGAAATTGATCTAACTGCTCTAACAAAATGCGCGCGACCAAACCATCTGCAATCGAACAATCATTAGATGATATCACTATGGCCCTGCCATTCCATTAATTTCCGTCACTCGTATTGATTATTATCAACATAGACGTCGCAAGGTCCGGGGTAACCCATGGTTGGATTATTAATTAATGGTTCTATTAATCAACTATTACTTTTAATAGTGATATTAATAAACTATTAATTAAAAATTAATTGAATCATGGGTGTGACTTCGTCATCACTACTAACAGGAGGAGTAAGCTGGTGTCAATTTCAAGGGTACCTTTGTTTTAGTCTCTATTAACTTTATTCAGAGTTAACTAAAAGCTTCTGTCAAGCAGCGCAACATCCAAATTCGTCTCCATACGGCATTAACCTGATTGACTTGCTTTCAGCACAAAATTCACGGCTTGACTCTCGCCAAAAAATTGAGATAGGGAAATTTTAAGTTCATCACCGACGATATCCTATCCCAGGATGATCCCTCATTTTCATTGACTAAATATTAAAGCCCCAAAAATTAGGAAAAAGAGAAGCCAAATCATAAGCCTAATACGGACTTAATGTTACTTTTTATAAGTTTTAGTCCAAGTGTACTGCTACTGTACCGCTATTCTCCGTCTCTCCAAGTGTACTAAAGCACTACTTCCCTCACAAAATTTAGAGTCGCCCCAGCTTCTGGTAATCCAAATCAGAAGCTGCCGCGTCTGTAAATTTTCGCTGGATTTAACCCAAGTGTACTGATACTCTCCCGCTAATCTCCTCGAAGTGTACTAAAGCACTACTCGGGTTCGGGGGTGCGTAACGCCCCAAGTGCCGATCGTCCCAAGATTTACGACGGATTAAAACATAATCAAGCACTAGTTATTCGTAGAAAAGTTGGAAAAAGTTTTTCTTTATAGTTGCAATAGGTCACACGCCAAACATCAAGAAGCAAGAATAGGAGAAACTAACTTCCTTACAGCAAAAGAAACGTAGAGTTAAACACTGATGGCAAAGACGTTACAAAAGACATGATCACAAGCTTCATCTGTCCATATGAAAGACTCAGGCGTCGACATTTCACCCTTAATGGTCAAATGGACTTCCCTTTAATTCACCATCACAGTTATTTCCAAGTTATTTTCCAGGCGCATAAGTTTAAAGTTATTAATTTAATATAAAACTATTAATTTCGAAATAATTTGAAAACGTCCGGCACTTCAACGATCGGCACCCCCTGCGATGAGAAGCACGAATCGCCTGCTAAAATTCTGATCAAATAACATTAAAAAGGATAATAAAATCATAGTAACTTCAAAGTAAGTAGTAATATTGATTTATAAACATGTACCTTCGCATCAACCAATGGATGTTTCACACATGCAGCGTCATTGAACTATGTACATAAAATGACAGAAAGCCTGTCATTAGCAAGAAACTTTTTCCAAAAATTTGCAAAGAAATGACAGCATAATGCATGAAATTGTTCAATCATCAACTATTGAAGTCCAAGCACAAGAAGAAATCTAAGTCAACGTACGTATATACTGACAAGCTACAAAATCCATAAATATACCGCAATCCATGCACTAAATAACATCAAGATTCCATTCACTAAAAGATAAATGAAGAAGTATAGCGCCACATGTCGTAAATTTGTTCATCAACGGAAATTTGATGTTGGCAACATTTGTTGTCAACATCATTCAGATCCTGAAACTCAACATCAGATTCTGAAACTAAATATTATAACTTAAATACATTGTAACTACAAGATTTAAAGCCTCGTGATCAAAATGAGCCAGTATTTGAAAACACTTTCCTCATTAATTTTGACACCGAATGTTCAGCCGAAGTAATGAACCAAGTGATACGGGAAATCACTATCAATTTATGTAGCTCAATAGTTCCAGAATTACAATGAGGTAAGAAATTTATCCCTGCTGACAAGTTCATTAATTAAACATCGGGTATAAACTCGGTATTATTTTGAGCAAGAGTTATTGAAAAAAGTTACAGTTAAAAATCACCTAGTTAATGATCAGCTTTTACCTGAATAAATAAATATCAAAGTATCAAAATAGGTAGATTTTAAAGCCAAAAATTCGGACAATTTTTTTTTGTTTGAAAAATGGCCAAATTCGTTCAAGGCTTCATATACAAAAAGTTCGTGAAAAGGAGAGCAATATTCAGGAGAGATAAACAGAGCGCTATACTTACAAAAATTTGAACTAGACAACCTTAAATATTAATGCATTAAATGCTTCAAATATACACTCCGCAGAGAACCATAACTTAAGAGATAAACATAGCGAGACTTTCACCAGGTTCTATCGCTAACATAAAAGCAGGTACATTTTCTTCTCTCAGAGCTGCTAGTTTTCTGTCATTCAAACAAATCTCATCAAGAAAATAGTCCACATTCATGGCATGTCAAAACAAAAATTTGCAAAAACTCCCTTCAACGCATTATGAAAATATTTTTAGCAAAAAGTCACAACTACCAAGACTACGACGAAACTACAAACAATATAAGAAAGCTACGTCCAAATACAGCTCGCGTAGCAAACAGGTCCTTCATAATGCCAGTGAAGTGATGCCACAGCAGAGAAGTGATGCCACAGCAGTGAAGTGATGCCACAGCAGTGAAGTGATGACACAGCAGTGAAGTGATGTCACAGCAGTGAAGTGATGTCACAGCAGTGAAGTGATGTCACAGCAGTGAAGTGATGTCACAGCAGTGAAGTGATGACACAGCAGTGAAGTGATGTCACAGCAGTGAAGTGATGTCACAGCAGTGAAGTGATGTCACAGCAGTGAAGTGATGACACAGCAGTGAAGTGATGTCACAGCAGTGAAGTGATGACACAGCAACTATCTATCAGCGCTGGAACTGAAATCAATGAAAATAAGTTAATTAGATGAACAGACGTGAGAAAAAATCTTGAAAGTAGAAATATTAGCTTATTTATAGCATCAATGAAAACCTCCTAGCTGGTCATTGATGAAAACGGTTAAGTATTTCAGAATATGGAATACTTAGCCGAATACTTAGGATTCTGGATTTCAGTATCCAGAAACGGCTAAGTATTCGAAACCAACAAAACTTCGCCGACGGTCAAACCAATTTTTGAGAAATAATAAGTGAAATATTAAGCTGATGCTGAAACCGTCGAATGCAACCGAGTACATAATAAGAAAAATTGCTTATTTCATAAACCCAATTCAAACCACGGTGAATTCAAGTAAACATTTCCTCTAAAAACATCCCAATGTTGATGTTGTTTACTCATTCGCACTACCAATATTGCTTTTAATTACATAAGAAAGTTTGCGCAGATAATTCAAATAGAAATTAATGACACAAATGTTATGGCAACCATCCATGTATCTAGCATTCAATCTTGAATTATTTCTCCAAAATAAAATCAAAGTATCGTCAATTTCTTATCAGTGTGGAGGTGACATGAATTGAAACTGTTATAACGAATCTGTTATTTCACTAACGTTCCACACACGATTTAAAAAAAAATATAACTCAGTACTCACTGCAGTGAGTGACAGAGAGCGCATTTTCTCGTCGACGAAAACGTCAAGTCACGAATGGACGGACAGACGGACATGGCGAGCGCAATAGTGCATTTTTCCCATAAATGAGAAAATACGCTAAAACATTCTCATTCCTGTTTAATGACTTCACAAATGTCATCAACATAATCCACTAAATATTCTATCATAAAATAAATATCAATCTGCAAATATTATTAAGGAAAATAACGAACCCTGGCGAAGGCTTCCTCAGGTTCTGTTCGCTCGATGGGCCGCTCGCTGAGATCGATGGCGATAACCCTGCTGATTAAACATTCCCCGGCCTGCACGCAAAATATTACACCTCAGTACAATGTACATACATGAAAATAAAAAAAACTTCAACCAACACTGGAATTCAAAACCTTCAACCAACAAAGGAAAATTTTCATAAAATTCAACCAACATGAAATTGAAATCCATCATCTGGTAGAATATCCCGTTGTGTCCCACTGTACAATTTCCTTTGCAACGAAACATATGAGGACTCACGTCAGGACAGATGCCGACGAGGGCATCAGCGTTCTGATAGAACTCCTCCTTGAGGGAGATGACGATGGTCTGAAGTCCCTTCTTCTTGTGCACGATGTACGACGCCACCTTGCCGATGTTGGTGTTGTCCAGCGCAGCGTCGATCTCGTCCAAGACGAAGAACGGCGCCGGTTGGTAACTTTGGGTTAAAAAATGAAGATTTTTGTCTCTGGTTATTCATGTCATGTACAGATTATTCAAATTCACAAGAAGAAATTAAGTTAAAAATTTTTTGTCTCTTGGCCCTTTATATCATGTGCAGACTATTCAATTTCACAACCAAAAATTGAGAACTTGTGTCTGAATTTTCCCCGATAACTAGAGTTAATTCAGCAAACCTTCACACGAGTTTCAACACTGCAAGCAACCAACACGCACGATCGTAACTATTGCATAAGACACACTCCGAAGAATATAATTATTGCGTGTCAACGTGGGGCACAAGCGCCTTTCATATTCGCCATCAAATTGTTTAAGATGAAGGTAATGTATATAATTGTCTAAAATCTCGATTTACCTATTAAAATGTTTTGAAATGTAGAGGTAGAATAAAACAAGTAATCTTACCTGTGCACTGCAAAAAGAAGAGCCAGAGCAGCGATGGTCTTCTCGCCACCACTGAGATTACTCATGGGCTGGAACCGTTTGCCTGGGGCCACGCAGTTGTAGTTTATGCCGTCCAAATATGGCTCCTCGGGGTTCTCGGGGCCCAGGAACGCCTGGGCTGACGGGTTCTTGGCTAGTGCCTGGATTGAAAATGAAACAAAATAAAGTACGCTTGTTTCATTAAACAATAGCTTCTTGAAAAGGCTAAGGAAAGCAGCTGAAGAAAGACTCTAAACAATTCTAAGAGCAAGTAAAAGCCTCATGAATTCTTGCAAGTTTTATGGTAAGAGAGTACAACTAAGACTTCAACTTGAATGAGTACAACTAAGACTTCAACTTGAATGAGTACAACTCCGCTATAAAAATTCCATTTATTTTTTTTTTTTTTTGCAGTATTTAAAATTTAATTAGGAAGCACCCCTATCATAAATTTTAGCCGGCCAACACAATTGAGAAAAACTAAATCACGGAATTTGTCCGGAAAAAAAACCGTGTGGCAACCGTTTAAAAACAGTACAAAAAATGAAATAATAGTACAAGATGAAGCAATCGTAGTCAACGTGTTAAAGGGGCTAGGAAAGCAGCTGAAGAAAGACTGCAATCAATTCCAAGAGCAAGTAAAGGTCTCATGCAGTCTTGCAAGTTTACTGGTAAAACAATTACTAGGACTTCTCTTAAATACATCAAAATTGGTTAATCACATAATGGTTAACCACAAATTGATGATCACACAAAATATCATCCGCTACGGCTCTATTTTATTTGACTGACAAGGACATTCGTCAATGGGTCTCACCTTATATATTCCATCTATCTCGTTGGACACATGCTCGAAGAAGGCCGAGAATTTATCATATCGACTCTTCTTGATCTTCTCGAAGGCCTGCTTAGCTTTTTTAGCTCGTTTGCGTGCGTTATCGAACTCAGTGTTGGTTTCTTTCAGCTTTTCTCTGGCAAACTCGAGCTTCTGCATTGCTTTCATATTGGGAGCCTGGGAAAAAAATTTTCAGTGAAAACTTCTTTTAAATTCTACTCAAAAGTCAAAATAGAATAGAATAATTCGATCTAAACATCATATAATGAATGAAAATAATAATAACTTTGTGACTTGAATTCTAGAGCACACGCATTGTTTTCAATATAGCATCAGGTCATCTATGTTTAAGACAAGAATTCGATAGAACAGTCAGGTTCAATAAATTCTTATTCTAACAAACACTACTGCATAAATTTGTAGAGAAAAATCCAAACAAATCGATTTATTACCGCATACTGACAAAAAAAATCAGATAGGTGCAGATTCTCAAAGGAACCTTTCAAATTCGCGGTGAATTCATACTCTTCAAACTTAATACTTCTGACTCAGTTTTAAGGTTCCCTGACTCACCTGAATCTTATGGACGGTATTGAAGAGATCAGTGATGTGTTTGCTCAGCTTGCTGTCTTGCTTGCGTACGTCCTCAGCATCTTCAAGCTCCTTGTGGGCGTCCGACAGTTGTGAGTAGTCCAGCTGAATGCGGGCTTCTTTCTCGTACATAATCTGGATCACAAAGAAATAGCAATGAATAAATATGAATAGATATTAGGTAAAGAAGTTTCAATAATTTGATGCCTCGTCCAACATAATACGATCAAGATGGGAACTAAGAATCCGGTTGTTCTTATATGGCAAGGCAACCAAGACGTACAATCCGTTCTTAGATGATTTTAAAACCATGTACTTACAGAAGTTATGAGATTTGCTCTTAAAACCATGTACTTATACTCGAGAGTTCTGAGATTTGCTCTTACCTGATTTAATAAGATGGCCTGAACAGTAACAATCAAGTATTTGTTATACATATGACACGGCAATAAGGGATGAGAAAACTTGCAATACCTGAGTGTTCATGCCGGACGAGTAGTCGAGAGAGGAGCCATCGTGTCCTTCGTTCTCGATATCGTCCATTTGGCCGCGTGTCATGGGCAGCAGCGTGTCTTCCATCTTACACTGCTTCAAGATCGAGTGTCTGCATGGAAAAAAGATAACAGTTCATTCTTTTCATCAAATATTGCCCAATGAAGTGCATAGTTTCTAAATTTGTATGAGCCACTAAACTGCTTCAAGATCGAGTGTCTGCGCGGAAAAAAATAACAGTTCATATTCTTTTCATCAAATATTGCCCAATGAAGTTCATAGTTTCCAAATTTGTATGAGCCACTAAAAACATTTGAATTTTTGTGGAAAATGCCTCATACATTGAAAATATTAGAAAGTGTTCAAGTTTTGGAGAGATTATATCTTCTTAGATGAAGGTGCCACCTTAAATCAAACACAATTATAATCATCAAATATTGCCCAATGAAGTGCATAGTTTCTAAATTTGTATGAGCCACTAAACTGCTTCAAGATCGAGTGTCTGCACAAAAAAAAAAGATAACCGTTCATTCTTTTCATCAAATATTGCCCAATGAAGTTCATAGTTTTCAATTCGTATGAGCCGCTAAAAACATTTAGATTCTTGTGAAAAAAGCCTCATACATTGAAAATATTAGAAAGTGTTCAAGTTAAGGAGAGATTATATCTTCTTAGATGAAGGTGCCACCTTAAATCAAACACAATTATAACATTTCACAGTAGGATAAATTGCTACCATATGATCATAAGCAATTCACACAAAGCGATGTGAATTTAACATTAGAAATAGAATGACTTGCAAAATGTATAATATGATGAAATATATCAAACGGTTTGGCCACAATTCTGACTTTTTTAAATGAGAAATACTATTTAATGCTCTCACCTGTCAGCTTTCTTCTGATTCATCTTATGTTCAATGGCATTTATTTGTTTATGGACAGCTTGAATATCCTTGGTAATAACACCCACTTCACGCCTAGCTTTGCCGATCTCGTCATCCATCTCGTCACACTCGCTCTTCTTGGCGAGTTTTTCAGATCTTTTTTTGTCGAGATCGCGCATGGCTTTATCTATTTCTGACATCTGTTTCTGCTCAGCCTGCTTTGCCTGTTCCAAAGAATCTTCATCGTCTTGAACAGCTCGTTCCCATTTAGCCACGTTGCTTTGCGTGTCACGGCTGCGTTCAAACTCCAGTTGGTTCAGGACTCTGTTGCGTTGCTTTTCAAACTCCAAGCGTTTGTTGGCGCGCTCAGTTTGAGCGCGGAGCTCTTGGTCTTCATACTGCCGAATGTCGTCTACTCCGATCGTCTTACAAAATTCAGCGAAAACTACGTCTTCTACCGAGTTCATTTTCTCCTTCTTATCACTGATGGTTGTCTCTCGCTCGGCCATGATCTTTTCTATCTCGTTGAGTTGCGGCTGGAAAGTCTCTAGCTCTGCCTTGAGACGGTCTACCTCTCGCTGAAAGGCAATTATCTGCTTCTCTGTTTGTTCCTTGTCCGATTTGGCATATTTTAGTCTGGTTTCGATACCACGAATTTGAGACTCGACGGTATTAAGTTCGCTCTCCTTACGTGAATTTTTCATTGCTTCACGTAACTCCTCAGAGAGTTTTTCTTTCTCCTGCTTGAGGTTGGAAAGATGCTTCTCGTCCCAACGCTTGGCCTTCCTCGCGAGATCTAAACTGCCACCAGAGATGATGCCAGACTTGAAGAAGAAGGTGCCATCCAGTGCCACTGCATCATATCTATTGCAAAATTAATTACTTTTCATGAGTAAAACTCACGCAGAAAACCACTGAAGAGAAATTTATCAGTAAAGATCAAATCACAAATTTCACAACCAACGAATTTAAGCGGAACAATATCTTAGAGACTACGAGATGGTGCTAACAAGTATCTTCCCCATCCCTCAATGAAAATTTGCCAAAAATTCATAAGGCATTCGTCACAAATTCGTCATAATATAGATAGAAAATACTGACCTGTGGCCCTCTTCCATCTCATAAGCAACTTTTGAAGCGTCGTCGGGCGTCTCACAGACCAGGGCGTTGTTGGTGGCAAAGAGTACAGCTCGCTTGATCTCCGGCGGGTCGTACTGGAGGACGTCATAGAGAAGCTTGACGTTCCTGGGCTCACTGATGTTCCTGAGACGCTCCTTCAGTGGCTTGGCTTGGATGTAATCAAGAGGCAGGAACGTCTCAGGGTCCAGCATCTGATCCTTGAGGTACTGCACGCACTGGCGAGCTGTCTTCTCCGTGTCCACTACGATAGCTTCCATGTACTTGCCGAGCACTTTAGTGATAGCAACGTTGTACCTGCAAGTATATTAGCATCCATAGTAAATAAATTAATGTTTAAAAAAATGCTACAGCTATTAGTGAATAACCCTTACCAATTGAAATGATTAAATAATATCCATAAAATTATACCAAAGAATTACAATTAATAATGCGAGGCGCCTTTTGGCAAATGGTTGTACTAATGTAAAGCTACTATATCAGGTATAAAATGTAATTCTCTCTAGCCAATTATCCTCGCATCAAAAATTGTATCCTTGCAGCTAATTATCGCTCAAGATTCAAGTCATAACTCTGACCGTTCTTTCTTAACTTCTTTCGTACCTCTTATGTATGGGCTGACACATGTTGATCATGCGGTCGTACACCCCCGAGTAGAGCTGCTTGAAGTTCTCGACGATCTCCTGTCTCTTCTTGCGGCGGCTGTCCTCGTGTTTGTCCACACGAGCGTCGCCCAGCTGCTCCACGATGCTGTCCAGCTTCTCGTGCAGCTTGCTGATCCGCTCCTTGGAGCTGCCGACGTCTCCTTGCAGCTCCTGAGAACACAGAAATTGACAGCAAAGTGTCAGTGGAAACAAATGCGCAGTAATAAGCTAACAGAAAGTTTAGAGAGGCAACAGCTTTCTCTGAAATACTCTGAACTTTCAATGGAGAGTCTTTGTTATCACATTCAAATGATAAAATCCTTTAAGAAAATATACCCAACACGATAGTTGCACAGGACAACGTAGGAGAAAATTATAATAAGTCAACATGTCAAGTTTTGGAGTGTGCTTGAATTGAAAACTTTAGTTTTGTGAAAGGTATCATCGGCGTGAATCGACTATTGAGCCACAGGCAAGATAATTTTTCGAACAGGCCAACAGTCAGAGCACATACATGTATATGCAGCAGCATTTATCATATTTTTTTTTTTCAGAAATTCTTTAGGAGGCATCAATGACAACAACACAGTCTCTGAAAATTTAATTAATATTTCTCAAAAGAAAAATCAGTTTAAATAGGTTAATTCACTTCCCAACACGGCTGTCTCACACAATAAACAGTAAAGTTCAAAGTACTTTGCAAAACCAGATCACACCAGCTTCACACTGCAAGCACAAGTGCACACCATGTTGAGAGGAACATTAGACTTGAACCATAACCAATAAGACAATTAATTATTTTCGAGGGTATTCGCGGCGTCTTTTTACATCAGATGTGCTATATACCGTTTGAGGCATCTGTAAAACTACACAAAGAAGACCAATAATTCTGTTTTTCTGACCTGTCGAAGTCGCTTTTGCTCCTCAAGGCTCGCCTCGCTCTGCTTGATGTGCTCTTCAAGCTTTTCTTCTCGTTTCTGTGCTTCCTCAAGTTCATGGCCTTTGGACCGCAGTTTGTTCTCAATTTCACTGGTTCTCCTGAACAGCAGGGATCACGTTCTTTATTTTAACGATTGATTTAAAGTAACAAGGAAATCACGCGAAGGTAGGTTGTATAATTCAGTAAGTATATTTTGAAGTTTATCGAGAATTTGCCATGAACAAATGTGCTTGTAGTTTACTCATCATTGGTCGTGAATATGAATGAATAAGAAGGTAACGTGTTTGGGTCCGGGACACGCTAAACTGTACCTGTGAGCGTTGTCCAGCCTGTCCTGGTCAGACTTCTGCTCTCTGTTGATAGAGTCGACCTCCTGCATATACTGGGCAGACTTGCGCGCAGCCACGTTCTTCAGGCGGTGATATTCCTTCACGTGCGCGTCGTCCAGCTGAACACTGCGACCTGCCATCATACATAAAGGTTAGAACTAGTCCCGNCCCAAAGCCTGAGGATTGCTGGCACTTGAGCAGGTGAATGTTTAAAAATAGTCCCGAAGCCTGAGGATTGCTGGCACCTGAGCAGGTGAATGTTTAAAAATAGTCCCGAAGCCTGAGGATTGCTGGCACCTGAGCAGGTGAAAGTTTAAAAAAAAATAGTCCCGAAGCCTGAGGATTGCTGGCACCTGAGCAGCTAAAATTAAAAACATGAAAGATACAAAAAAATACATGCTCTTATTTGCACGCGGCCAATTAACGGTCATTCAAAAATGTTCTGGATAAACAGATAGCACACAAATCAGAATACATATATTAGCTCTGCTGAAACTATGAACAAACTTCAGCTCATTTCAAAGCCGCAAACAATTCCAGAAAAACACGGCGCCAGAGCCGTGTCATGTACCTCACCTTGGCTCATGGAGTCAGCAGTGACTTGGTCTTCAAACTCAGCCTTCTTCTTCTCGACCTCCTGCAGCTCGTTCTCCAGCTCACGAATATCGTCCATGTGAGCGTTGTAGGCCTTGATGGCCTGAGCCAGACTCTTGCGCGCCGTGTCTACCTTCTTCTGCATGTGCGTCACGCGCTCCTTGGCCTTGATGAACGTTGGCCGCTTCTTGTTCACTTCACTGTCCTGTCAACACAGTCCATGTTGAAAATTTTAACCTATTTTTTTATCAAAAATTCAAAATATATATTTTATATTATTTAATATTGATTGAACATTTTATCTATTTTTATAACACAAATTCAAAATATATATATTATATTATTTAATATTAAAACTCATCTATTTTTCAGGTGAAGACGAACAGCAATAGATTATTTTCGTTCGCCCACAACTAACAAACATTCAACAATTTATTTGCTTAGTGTCTGTTAACATTCATAAACCTGACGGTTTTGGCAAGGATTCCGACTTCGCCGCCCAGAATAATAAACACACATGAATATTTATCCTTCAAAACCAAAGTCTGACCAAATTTTCAAATTTGAATAATTTAGGGCATTAATAGAAAATGAACAATATTTATATGAAAGAAGCAAATAGAGATAACATTATTATCACATCAAAATAACACCACAGTACACATAAATAGGTCTCGTTACTCACCATTTCTCTGATTTCTTGTTCGAGTTTACTCATCTCTTTGCTAACACGAGTGAATTCTTTCTTTTTGTCTTTCAGAACTTCTTCAGCCTTCTCCTTGCGCTTCTCAATCTTCTCAAGATCTGCTTGTTTACGTTTGATTTCTTTCTCGTATTCAGCCATGTCTCTCTCATTGTGGTACAGGCGAAAGAGTTGAAGCTCAATCTGCTTCTCAACCTGAAACAATAAATTGTTATCAGACTCATCCCACTGGGGGAAGTGAATGCAATGGCATCCTTATGAATAGTATATTGCAAACTAAATATTTTGTGAATAAAAAGGAATCTTTCAATTTATTTTAATGACTTATTAGAACATATTTACGCGAGATATCAATAAATGTGTTGGGGAAGCCCAACATGCCATACAAGGTAGCAATGAGTTTCCAACAAGAGGTCCTATTCCTGAGGACACTGCGCGTCACCACAGTTAAAAAGTGATTCACAGAAAACAGTTTTATTTGAATATCAACTAATAGAAATGGCTCATTTCATGCAAGTATGTTGGATTACTATCCACAATTTCAAGATATGTCACTGTGAAAAGTGAACAGCTCGGTTTTTTCTGATCGATTTTTGCACCGGTCTCTATTACCCTCTGTATATTCCGTTTCCATGTCATCAATGATCTTTAAAATAGACACCCAAACACAAAATGAAGGTATCAAATAACCAGGTGGTTTGGGGTTGCTGTGGGGGCGGTGTAACCATCATCAAATGTATGGTTTTTTCAAAACTCTGATCCTCAGGAACAAAAAGCATACTAACCCATTCTTAAAAGCAACCACCTGTACCATAGCAGCTAAATTTCCCCAGCCAAAGAGTTTTTCACAAGAACCCATAATCAAAAGTCCTAATTCCTATCCATTATAGCATCCATCACTTTCAGTACTTCAGATACTAGTTCTGCATTATCTGCAGTAAAATTTCGTAAAATATTTTCAAACGTATGATAAATCAAAGAAATTTTATTGCCTTGACATACTTCCCCTTTACATCACATTCATTTATACATAAAATCAAACAATTAGAGTAAAATAATGTCGATTTACAAAGAACCACATATTGCGGATTCTCTTGCAGATAATTCAGTCCCCCTCACAGATGACATGCCATATTACCAATTCATCCTTGAGTCTCTGATATCGATCAGCCTCCTCTCTCTCCATCTTAGCTTCCTTGCGCTCAGCAGCAACACCTTTCTTCTTCTGGTAAGTGCACTGAGTTTCTTCCTCAGCCTTGAGCATCTCCTCCTTCAGGCGGTCATATTCTTCCTTCAGAGCACCAGATCTGGCGTGAGAAAATGATAAAAATAACACGTGTATTACATGCTAGAAAATTCAAGCAAATACATGCATTTACTCATAAATGAGTAATATTATACATTTATGTACTGTTAAGAGATACAGGGTCCGCCATATTTATGGCAACGGATGTTTGCTATATAAAATAAATTGATTTCTAGGAGACTTTTCTTTCATAATGAAGCTTAATATCATCTATTAATTAATCTATTTTATATTGCAGAAGTCTAAGGTGTCTAAATTTACTATTACTAAGGGCAGTAGATAGAAATGCAATACCAGTAACCCTTCATGAAAAGGACGAGAGTAATTCAGTCATTGCAAAAAAAGCTCTAAATTCGTCGTGAAACTGTGTGGAAGGTGGTAAAAAATTTCAAGGAAACTGGTGAAACATGCAATCAACCTGATCAAGGAAGGAAAGGAAGTGTCCGAACAAAACAATTGGTCAAAAACCCAAGGGAGAAGTTGAGGAGAAACTATTAATTACCATAGACAATCTCTGAGCAGTAACATAAGATAAGCTTTGACGCAATAGATCCTTACAATTTCTCAACATATTCAGCTCTTATTCAATAAAAAAACGATGCACCAGTTTGTTTCATTGAGAAATAACAAAAAAACATACGTTGCCATAAATATGGCGGACCCTGTAATTTGAGGATGGGATAATCTTTCTCTTCATCACACACTATAACAGTGATGAATGCAATTAATTACCATAGACAATCTCTGAGCAGTAACATAAGATAAGCTTTGACGCAATAGATCCTTACAATTTCTCAACATATTCAGCTCTTATTCAACAGGCTAAGATTTGTTTGGTAAAGGTAAAGAGGCAAGGGAAGAAACTGTCTTGGAATATGGTTGTGACTTGGGGAAACAATTGTGTCCCCTGATTAAACACTTTATCACTTATTATGGAAGATAATGAGCCAAATAGGAAAAAATATAACTCAGTACTCACTGCAGTGAGTGACAGAGAGCGCATTTTTTTGTCGACAAAAACATGAAGTCACGGACGGACAGACAGACTGACGGACAGAAAGACGGACATGGCGAGCACAATAGTGCATTTTTTTCATAAATGAGAAATGCGCTAAAAAGGAGTACGCAATGTAATGATACAGAGCATTCCATAATGGAATTCTGACAGAATGACATTCCATTATAATACAAGGTAGATTAAGACGGTATGAATGAGCAGATTATGGATTAAAAAGGTAAACACTTGATAATTAATAGACAAGTTAGGCAGATTCTATCTAGCAACATTTGACTACCAAATAATTAGCAATGTATGGCTGTGAGAATAATTTTGCTATTTAGCCTACCTCTCATAACATATCATACTTGATACACTTCAAACAATAGCACCTAACAATTACAATTATTTGCTAATGGCATGGGTTGGAGAGGTAGTTAGCTGGTTGGAAGAGTGTGGACTGACTTTGTCTAGCTCATGTACATTACTAATATCAAGGTAAATAGTAGGATACTTTACATATTAAAAACTGACCAAATGACATTCCTAAATATTCTAGAAAACATATTTTTAAATTTCACTATAAAAATGGTATGCTTACGTCACATTGAAGAGAATCTAAGAAATTGTAGAGCTCTTATTTTATTTGGGACCTATCATTTGGTGCGATCCAAGATTTCTGCTGATGTATAAAAATTTCTTAGCTTTACATCACAAATCAGGACAAAGCTTTTAGTATCATCTCATCAATCAGAAAATGCATGGAACGCAAATGCTCATGATACAAGCATGAGCAGCTGGGTTAAAAATATTGAATTTTTATTTTGCTTTGGTACTATATGACAAGGAAATTTCTTATCTGTGGAAACTAGATTAAGGAGAGAACAAACTAGATTAAAGAGAGAACAAACTAGATTAAAGAGAGAACAAACTAGATTAAAGAGAGAATAAACTACATTAAAGAGAAAACCAACTAGATTAAAGAGAGAACAAACCAAATTAAAGAGAGAACAAACCAAATTAAAGAGAGAACAAACTAGATTAAGGAGAAAACATACTAGATTAAAGAGAGAACTAACTAGATTAAAGAGAGAACTAACTAGATTAAAGAGAACAAACTAGATTAAAGAGATGAAACTAGATTAAAGAGAGAACCAACTAGCTTAAAGAGAGAACAAACTATGTAGATTAAAGAGAGAACAAACTAGATTAAAGAGAGAACAATACCCTGGAGTCTGCTAAAGAAACACACACTGACCCGCTGAGCTCCTCAAATAAAAGAGTTCTTTCCTTAGGATTCTTCATAGCAATTGATTCAACAGCCCCCTGAAACACCAGGAAATTTTTGCCCTTGACATTGATGCCAAGCTGCTCGAGTTCCTTCATGTACTGTTGGCTGTTGACAATCTGCAACACATTTCAATATATTAATAAATGCAAGAATATAAAATAAATCAGATTAATTTAATAAATAATAAAATAAATAAAAATAAAATAAATCAGATTGACACAATATGAAAATAAATGCGAGTTTAACAGGACTCAAAATATCAGTAATTTCCAGGGCATGGCAAAAATACGTCTATTTACAAAGGAACAAGGCCTTTAGACTAAAGCATTAGGCTACTGTAAAATTTTTTGATAAGTTCTCACAGTAACCTCATCTTTAGTTTGAACATTTAAATTAGAAATTCAAAAGTTTAACCCAACAAAATCTCTAGTGCTTGCAATTAATTAAAATCATGTCCTGAAAATTAGTTAAGCTTTTCAACTGGGCACAAGTCTAGGCAATGAATACACAAACTAGTAGTATATGTAATAATAAAAATAAAAGATTAATTTGTTTATGTTGCATGAACATGTACATATGTGATTAAACTTTAGGACATGGTTTAGAATCTAATGGCAGCCTTTTAGCATTTTAACAATGCATTAAATGACCAATTATCTAAAAGATCCAGTATCTTATCAATTATTACGTCACTCTTGACATATAAAATTACCCTGTTATCAATTTTGTGATCTGATGAAGATCCTTGAACTGTTCTTGTAAATCTCTTTTCTCCAAAACCTTCCAACTCAAAAACGGCCGTAACTTGAGCAGAGCGGCTGATAGGCTGGCCTATGGATGCTCCATGGATGAGATCACTCAGTCTTTTCACTCGCAGGCTGGATGTTCGCTCCCCCATCACAAAGGAGATGGCATCCATGAAGTTTGATTTACCTGGCAATAAATATTGCTTTATTAATTAAATACAAATGTTTATTTTGTAAACAACAAGGAATAATTGGTTATTATGTCACCACAATACAACAATTTAGGTGAACATCATATTCAAAATTCTTCATGAGAGAAGTGGCTGCAGATTTTATTACTTACATGAAAAGTTTATTTTCAAATGCCAATATGACATTATTCTGACCAAGACAAATAGATTTTGACTAATTATAGACTCCTAATTATTCTGACTCACTGCTCCAAATGTTTTTTATTAATTATGTGTATTCAAACAACTCAATTAAATGAGTGACATTTAAATCTAGACAATGTAGACAAGTTTCAACATCATTAAAAAACTACAATGTCACTCAATGGCTGCCAATGAATCTTCATGTAGTCAAGATTTAGAGCAAAGCTCAACACAGGCTTTGCAAACATAAGATTCATGGCAGCAACATCTCACTGTAATAATATCTTTATCTAAATACTTCCAAGACCTTAGTCATAAACTGTCCACTTTAAATCCACATCAAAACATTGCAATAGAAGACAAAACAGATCAACATTTAAACAGACTTTGACCTGCACAATATTTTGGTGGGTCTAAATATGCTAAAAAAACCTAATACATTTTTTGGCAAATTTTTCTTGGAAATATTAGCAATGTGTTTGTTCAGAATATGAGAGTTTGCTAGGCATCAGTTAATCACCCAATTTATTCATTGGGGGCAAAAAACCTTAAAAACAAAGCCAATAGAACTGTCAGTCTTCTAAACTTCAACCAAAAAAAAAAAGAATTTATAAACTATTAATTGATTATAGCATAACCAGAATATTTGTCACTAAACAGACATTAATATCAATTGGGAAGAATAGAATATTTTAATAGCTGACAAATCTGAGTTACCTGGTCACTTGTCTAAAAATTGTATTAGTGTATTTGTATTGCATCCCTGCATGGTAAGGTACAGGGTATGGTGATAAAGAATTGTATCCCTGAATTACTTCGAATAATTTTATAAAATTTATCCTGAAAATATGGGCATTGAATTGCCTAAAATCCCTGTAATTTAGAATCAAAATACATGGAGCACAATTATTGAGCACAAAAAATGCAGCATAAAGGAGGTTTGTAAGGGATTTCAATTGTAAGCATAGAAGTGGTATATATTTCTTCTCATGTATACTTGGTGAATTCATGTAATGTATACAGTGATCTCAGTGTACAGTGATCATTCATGTATACTTTTCATGATTAGGTAAATGAATGCAACCAGTGCAACTGTCTCATGAATGAGGCAGGATTAACATTTTTATACTCATTACTAAAATCTTGCAGCTCCAGTGACAAATTTTCAATACACTGGCAGCTTGCCCTCGGGCTCTTGCAGCCCAATTCTGCAGTTCTGTTAACAATTAGATAGGAGGTAATTTATCAAGTGGGATCTTGCAGTTAAAAAAAAGCAGGAAAAGTCTACTTGCAGCTGGAAAGGTAGGTATTTTCCACATTCATGCCAGGAATAGGAGGAGCCAACAAAAAAATATCTCTTGCTTACACCATGTTTCCAGCCATGGCAGAATTCTAGGAATTTGATGATCATATAGATCCATCAGGACGGTGGGAATGCTCCACTGCTAATACTAACATGAGGAGCAGGTTGGGGGGCATTTGTTTAGGATATCAGACTATTTAAAGCCATTTTTTTGCATGCTGCAGTGCTTTAATGCACTCGTCCAGGCCGTCCCATTGGGACGGCCTTCTGTTGCATTGGGACGAGCATGCTGCGGCCTGCGCTTCTGCCAGCCCGTATTAGAGCGTGCGGTTGTCTTACCCCTGTTGAAGCACGCTGCTGCTGCCAGCCACTCATTTTGTAGCGAGCGGTGGGCCAGATCCTATTGCAGTGCAGTGGCTCTATACTCTTATTTTTCACCACCGAGCTTCTCAATAACATAGGTACAGGGTCTGAGGGTCATTTAGAAGGCATTTACAATGCCACCATCTCCCTAGCATATCTAAAATATTGGATCAAATTAAAAAATTCAGGATAGATATGATTATATATTAGCAATTTGGAACAATTTCTACAAATATCTCTTGTTTCAAGTCACTGTGCAGAGAGTGGATGAATATTGCAAGATCTTTGGCAACACTTCAGTAGCAAAATTTTCGCCTACAGAAGATCATGCCGACACATTTAGATTGAAATTCTTGCATTCAATATATTTGTCAGTCTTCGGCCAACTATTTAGAAAAAAGTAAGGTTTCCGGAACGTTGGATGGATCAGGATGCAATAAAGCTTGTCCGGAAATCAGTTGCGATGAGGTCCCGCTAAAAAAATGTAAACAAAATGTAGTTGCAGTCACATCAGAGCGGTCAGACTGCATCATTACATATTCAGTTGACACTTGCTGTACAATCAGACTGCTTTTAGGGTAAAATTAGTTATTTGGGGTCACACATGCATGCAACCTTGTAAATAAGTTCATGGCTTGTAAATAGTTTTTCATTACTCAGCATAAATGGCTTTTCATTAAAAATTACCAGGCGACGCATCTTGAAAATGGCTGGCGACGCTTTGGGCTTAAAAACCCATAGCCTATATTGGCGACACTGCTTCCACCTTCTGCACCCTGGGTTTCAATTATTTTGTATGAAAGAAATTTGGCAAGTGACTTGCATTTCCGGACATGTGAGATTTCTGCCAAATGAATTACCTCCTATCTAATTGTTAACAAAGGTGCACGATTGGGCCGCAAGATTCTAATTGTATTAAAAATTTGCCTCATTGGAGACACAAGATTTCAGATACCTACAAGTTGGAAAATTCCAATCCTGTACAGACACAAGCCAGAGCATTTTTGTGGGTAACACTTTAGATCAAGTGCATCCAAAAAAATGGTGTTTTTTTAATATGTATTTTGGGGCGTAGATTGATTAAGAATCTGAAATCTGTTTTTGGCAGTCGGCGTCAGAAATTTTTAATGGAACCTGTTCCTAACTGGACCTAACCTGCAAGGTTTTTGTTGATTGGCTAGGTTTTTCCGGCCGCCGGACAGACTCCACTCTCCAAACATAGAAAAAACATATTGGCAAGGTTTTTACGGCTGCCGGACGGACTCCAAACATAGAAAAAACCTAGCCGATCAACAAAAACATTGCAGGTTAGGTCCACCGTCCCATAGTGGCAAACCAAAGCTTTTTTAGAATCAGTTCATTTTTAATTTCCTCATTTACTCAAGATTTGAACCAATTTCTTAAGTATGATAATGCTGGTATCCAGGATACTTTACTGGTCTACTTATAGGACTCAAAAATGAACTTGAGGGAGAGTCTAAAAAACTCTCTGCTTTGCCACTATGCATGATACTTTACTGGTCTACTTATAGGACTCAAAAATGAACTTGAGGGAGAGTCTAAAAAACTCTCTGCTTTGCCACTATGCACCGTCCACTCGTCCAGTTAGGACTTAGGAACAGGTTCCATTAAAAATTTCCGATGCCAACCGCCAAAAACGGATTTCAGATTCTTAATGTACATCCAAAAAAACATATAATTAGAAAAAAAAACTTTTTTTGGATGCACTTAATCTAAAGTCTACCTTTTTGTGTCATCCACTGCCATCTGCCACTGGTGTTGTGGCTTCCTCTGAAAGCCTGAATTTTTCAGAATTCATAGTAATAGTTGTATAATTGCACCCACCACTTTGGTCCCTGACAGCCTGACTCTCTGTCTCTGCCCTGTCATTTAACATAGTGGCAAAGCAGAGAGTTTTTTTAGACTCTTCCTCAAGTTCATTTTTGAGTCCTAAAAGTAGATCAGTAAAGTATCTTGGATACGAGAGTTATCATACATAAGAATCCTGGGGTAAATGAGGAAATTAAAAATGAACTGATTCTAAAAAATCTCTGGTTTGCCACTATGCCTGTCAATTTCCCGGGTCTCCCCCGACCCCCGTCAATTCAGTAATACCTAGCCTAATAGGCAAAGCTGGCTAACTAATATCATAATTTGAAAGCATTGCGACTAAACACTTGTATACTGCAACCTATATATTGCGTTAATCGCGTAGCTAATGAATATTTTACTAAAAAATATTCAACAGTCACGAATTGACAATAGAAAATCACCTGATCCATTGGGGCCGATAACCGCGGTGAATGATTTCAAGGGACCAATTGTATAAAACCCTCGGTACGATTTGAAATTTTCAACTTCAATGTACTTCAATATTGACTTGACTGACATTTGAAGTGCGCGCCGTACACTGAGGGAATCAGATAAAATCTAAATGGTAATGTTCACGAAACACGAACGGTGCTCGTAACTGCCCAAGCAGAGCGTTTGACTGGAGGAGAAAAATCATATTTGCTATTCCAATTGAAAGCGGGAGGGTATAAAAATATAACTAAAATCGTCGCGACTGCGCAATAAGCATGTGAAAGCATATATTAAATTTCATAATTATTGGTTACGAATTGAGGGAATAAAACGTGGCTACGTGACGGAATTTGCCCGTTTGCACACGTTTTACCGCTTTATTTGCAAAGTAGATGAGTTAAAATTTAAAAAAAAAATCGTCGCTACTGCGCAATAAGCATGTGAAAGCATATATTAAATTTCATAATAATTGGTTACGAATTGAGGGAATAAAACGTGGCTACGGGACGAAATTTGCCCGTTTGCACCCGTTTGACCGTTTTATTTGCAAAGTAGATGAGTTAAAATTATAAAAAAATCGTCGCGACTGCGCAATAAGCATGTGAAACCATATATTAAATTTCATAATTATTGATTACGAATTGAGGGAATAAAACGTGGCTACGTGACGGAATTTGCCCGTTTGCACCCGTTTTATCGTTTTATTTGCAAAGGAGATGAGTTAAAATTATAAAAAAAATCGTCGCGACTGCGCAATAAGCATATGAAACCATGTATTAAATTTCATAATTATTGGTTACGAATTGAGGCAATAAAACGTGGCTAAAGGGAGAGCTGGTATAGGGCAGGTTCAGGGCCGGGCTGGCCCACGCTGTAACCCACGCTAACGCCCACGCGCTTTTGTCCGACCGGTCCATTTGAGCAGCTAGTATGCGGGATTTTCCCTCCGCGTATTAGCAGACTCGATCATAAATATTTTTTTATAGAAAATATCTATAGCAAGGAAGCTGATCAAGGAATGCCGAATATACCATTCAATTGACAATGAAAATTACAACCCGTTTATATCTCGAAAAAAGTGTAAAAGTCGCAGACTTGATGAACAGTAATATTCAAAGTTTCTCGAAATTTCCTCTCATTAAAACTCTTTTAATACAAAGTTCGCATATTTTTTGTTACTGGTCGACGCTTATAAATAAATAGCTGGGTAAGTATGGAAAAATCCATATCGCCATCTCATTTGCGAGTGGAGTAAAGTCTATCCTAATTAGTGAAGAAACGCTTAGGGAAGAGCCGAGCCTGTTGGAAGCCTCTCGGCTTTCAATCAGGGCCTTAAGAGTAATCAAAAATGAAGCCATAGATAACTTGCGAGAAATTAGATGTTGATTACATAACTGGCATGGTTGCAGATTCAACTTATTAACTCAAAAATAAATTTATTGACTTTTCCCCGTAGCTGCGCTGCTGCAGTGATGCACTGCTGGATCGCTGACTGCTGCTAGGTTAGGAATCGGTTGCTACGACGAGTCTGCTTCTGGCTACGGTTGTAGATTGACGTGCGTGAGTCGCTCTTTAACTTGTCAAGTTGCTTTCAGTATTTTCTAGTCTTAAGTAAAGTAAACCCCCTTGAAGTGGACTATTTATGGACCTAAGAAGCCAATATCCATAAATCTAAGCGGAATTGAGTATTTTTAATTGAATTGTAAGCTTTTTGAAGACTTGTTGGTGAGGCGAGCGATCGACGGCAACCAAGATGACGTCAAATCCAAAGTACGTGTTCGTCCGAATGCTGAATTCCCAACGCAGAAAAGTTGCTGTATCGTATACGTCGAACTAACTAATAAAAAATCTAGCTATTAACGGTGAGTGACACCTTTCCTAGCTTTCCATCGCCAATTTGAATGAAAATATGACATCAACTAGGAGGGGAACGGCCTCAGCCCAACTCGGCCAAAAGCCTCAAAAATTGTCCTGCTCAGCCGCATGGGTATGGGGTACGGAACCCGGACGGACCGCGCGGGGGGCGGCTGAAAAGGCGAAAGATTGCGGAATTTGTGCGGAAATCGTAACTGAACAAGACAAGGCGCTGAAATGCGAAATCTGTGAGCAATGGTACCACACCTCGTGCGAAAAAATTGAAGATGAAGAATACGAAAACATCCTGAAGGATAGTAAAAGGGATTGTCCCCGTCTACATTGGTACTGTAGCAAGCAATGCAACAAAGTAGCAACCAAATTTCTCAATGGAATGACTGAAATTCAGAGGCAGGTTGATAAACTAACTGAGCATCTAGCGCTGGTAGACAGGAAGATCACTGATGTACATGAAGGAAAATTCACCCAGAAAATGATAGACACAGTCGAAGAAATAGTCAAGAAAGAAGTTCATGAACAACTAACTGAGGAGAAGCTGGAGGAAATATTGGGCATATTAGAATCAAGAGCCAAAGAGCACTTAAAAAAAATAACCAAAAAAGAAGTTCATGAACAACTAACTGAGGAGAAGCTGGAGGAAATATTGGGCATATTAGAATCAAGAGCCAAAGAGCACATAACAGAACTTGAAGAGAGAAAGAAAAGAAAGCATAATTTGATGTTGTTTCATCTTCCAGAAAGCAAAACCAAGGACAGGGAGGCCAGACTGAGAGAAGAAAAAGAACATATCAACGAACTGCTGAAGGAGGTTAAAGTTGACCACAGGCCGTTAGAACACCGTCGCATGGGCAAGTTTACAGAGGCAGCCAAACCAGAGGAGCAGAAGCATCGTCCAGTACGCCTCACCTTCTCATCCGAAACAATAAGGGATAAAGTGTTGAAGGCCTACCACAGAGCAAGGAAGGAGAAACCAGCCAAAGACCAGACGGACGCTAAATTGTGTATGACTCTTACTCTGCAAAGGGACCTGACACCCCAGGAGAGGAAAGAAGAAGACAGGCTGTTTAAAGAGCTGAAGGCCAAGCGACAACAGTCCGAGCAGTCGGGGGACAAGAATGCCCACTGGATAAGGAGGAACGGTCGAGTGGTCAACATCGGCCGGTATCCCTGCGAAGAGGAAGAATGTAACGGATATCGCTACATAAATAATTGTGTTTGTATATTAATGATTTTATGGATCATATTTGTTCTATTTAGTTTCCGTTGACAGGCAACATTGCACTTCTGCTAAGCCCCTCTCTCTCTCTAGCTTCCCCCACGCTTAGAGCCCAATCTTTTTCCTGCCGCTGTGTCGCTAACACTTCCTGGTAAGTTCACTAACTTAGAAACCGTGCCTTTAGGATAGATCTTGTCTTTAGTTGTGCCGAGTGCAGTGTAGCATAATATGTAAATCTAGAGAAAATTAAAGGTTTTTTGTTAATCGATTTGCCTTGCCTTAAGCTCACGTGATAACTTGCTCACTCATCAAATGGTGTCGCTAATTAACGTAGTTCTCTTTCGCAGTGACCTCACATCGGCAATCAAAGAATCATTCCTGCTCCTGCAACGTGTACTGTAAACTCAACATCACGTGCCTCTGTAACTACACTCATCACGTGCCTCTGTAACTACACTCATCACGTGCCTCTGTAACTACACTCATCACGTGCCTCTGTAACTACACTCATCACGTGCCTGTGTCACGTTCACTTGAACGTCTTAAAATAAAATGTAAACACTAAATGTAAAGGTCGGTCCACACGCTCAGTTTTACACAACGATTTGTCTGCGCAGTTTTAAGTCGGAATGAAATCGCTGGAATTTTTAGCGCGTCCACACGGTACCGACTTATCTGTGTAGTTTGCTCAGCTTTGCGTGATCTCGCCATGGAAGAGGCAGTATTTTGGGCAATTTTGTTAAAAAAGTGTGTTAAAAAAAGATTGGCACGCCTTGTTAAAAAAAAGATTGGATCGTTTAGGAAATACGAGGAATCAATAGACGATGGCTTATAGATGTCATCTTCTCCAGCTCCATATGGGATCGCTTTATTAATTTTTTTCCAATTATTTACGGTAAATACTCCTTAAATTATTAATTTTTAACAGCTGTTTCTCTGTTTGCGCTTTCATCGATTTCTTTTATTTTTTCTACTAAGCTCTCATATGTCTCCCATTTTACCCTGTTACTATAGTCCTAGGATTTTACTCGCCAAATGCAAGAAAAACTTTCGTATAGAGCAATAAATTCCCGAGAACATTACCGATGGTCCGCCATTGTCCCCAGAATCATTGAAACTGAGAACAACTTGAATCGGAAAACGGTGCTACCGTCTACACGTTTCGACTTGTCTGCGCAGTTCATCGAAATCTATGCTCTGTAGCTCAGATATCGCTGCAACTGTGCAGTCTTAGAATAGAAAAGAATAGAAGTGTCGACACTGAAGAAATAGGCCCATGCTTCCCGCCGGCTTCAAAACTGCGCAGTTTTCCCGTCAACACGCAACGTTTTATTTGCAACGATCTGAACTGCGCAGACAAATTGTTGTGTAAAACTGAGCGTGTGGACCGGGCTTAATTAAGAATGCGCTGTAGAGTGTTGTGTCGCTCATCGAGCACGCCACTGGCCTACCGCCAGCTCAGTTCCACCGAGCGTAAGCCGCTCGCTGTTATCATCTTGAATGCTCTTGAATTTTCGTTTGTCTAGAATGTTCCTGTGTCTTTCGATTATTGTCATGAACTGTGTCACTATGAGAGTGATTAGTGAGTGTCGAGTGAATGCATGAATGTGACAATGCTGTAGCACAACATGTTAGCAATTATTTTTAAAGATTTGTTGGATCTCGTCTACGTAGAGTGAGAGATTCATTCTGCCGCCAGAGTGAGACTTGAGAGTGCCGTTTGGTGATTTTGTCTAAAGTAGAAGGCTGATTTAAGTAATATGTCATTGTATTGTTTTCACAATTATAGTGCCGACAATGACGAGAGCTCGTGTTGTTTGTTTTAATGAAGTAATGCAAGATGGAAGTTTGCCCGATAAGCTTTCATTATTATTTTTTTGTGAGCTCTTTTGCCCGCCAAAACAGGCGACCAACGCCTGAGATTTAAACAACCCACGCCCGCCTGACGTGTGATGTTTGCCTGCCGCCTGGCGTGTCGAGAACGAGAATGGCGTCCCCGCCAGGAATTTTGAGAGAAGCCCGCGAATGTATGCCTGGAGAGGAAACCGATTCGTACGAATGTTTCAACTGTGTCTGCTCTAATTTATTAGAGCTGCAACATAATTCGTTAATTTTCACTTTTCCCTTTATCACGTTTACTGGTATCGTAAATATGTAACTGTTTTTATTTGGGTTCGATTGTAATGCATTTCACTGAGTCGTCAAGAAAATTATTCTATCTTGGAGAAGGGAAAGTAAAGAATAAATAAAACATCGTCTTTTGAACCCTCTACTGTCCTTGGACCCATGATTAGGTGGATATTGCGATACAGCAGTTGAAGTATCTGTATATTCCCGCGAGAACGCTCATCACGTGCCTGTATAACGAAGTTCATCACGTGCCTGTGTAATGACGCTCATCACGTGCCTGTGTAACGACGCTCATCACGTGCCTGTATAACGACGGTCATCTCGTGCCTGTATAACGAAGCTCATCTCGTGCCTGTGTAACGACGCTCATCACGTGCCTGTATAACGATAGGCAGCTGTTTCGGGCCGGTACTGTTCGTCGTCTTCATCAATGATCTGCCATGCAGCGTAAGCTCATCTGTAAAAAATGTTTGCAAACGACACAAAGGTCTATCAGAGAAGCGACGTAGCCGGCGCCACAGCTGAAATACATAATGGCATCGACAAGCTCTAACAGTGGTCTGGCGACTGGCTTCTGAGGTTTCATCCGTAAAAATGCAGCGTACCAAAAGCTTGCAGCGGCTTGGTGCCAAAAAGTCTGATGCGAACTACTATATGAAGTCCAAGGTTGCCAACGGCGACGACTGCATTCTTCAGCTGGCAGAAAGCGAGGCAGAGAAGGATCTGGGTGTCACGATAGACAATAAGCTCTCATTCAAACAATATGCGGCTCAGGCAAGATCGAAAGCTAACAGAATTGTGGGCATCATTCGCCGCTCATTCACTTGCCTGACGGAAATGACATTTGTAACACTCAACAGGAGCCTAGTGCGACCGACCCTTGAGTACGGTCATTCAGTGTAGAACCCCAAGACGAAACAACTCTGCTGTGAGCTGGAGGATGTCAAGAGACGTGTCACTAAACTACTGGCTTCACTGATGGACAAGTCTTGTGAAGCGAGACTGAGAACCCTGGGTTTCCCAGCCTTGGGCACCGTCGATGTCGATCGAGGCGACATGATTGAGGTCTACAATTAAGTACCTTCACGGCATATATTGTACCCCAGCGACCTCGCTTCGAACACATCCCGGACAACTACGGACTGAGAAGCTCCACCCTGAAGTTACAGAAAAACAGGTTCAGACTCAACATGCGAGGCCACTTCTTCACCAACAGGGTAACAACAACCTGGAATATTATATAGTCTGCCCCAGAGTGTCGTCGATGCCCCCATCAGTCAACGCCTTCAAGAACAGGCTGGATAATCACTGGAAGTCCCTCCCCTCTCTCTATGACCCATCCTGCTACCACTAGTGACTTGGTGCCACCATGCGTACATGCAAGTGCCATGTCACTAGCAGCACAACGAGCGATGAACACGGCCCAGGAGGGCCTCAAACCTCGGTTCTGTTCAAGTTCAAGAGTAATTACCATTACTCAACAGTTTAAAATTAATCCTAGTATATTTATTTTGACGCTGAAGAATAGACAAAGTTCACCCCATTATAGTGTATTATGTTAGGCAAATTATTACTATTATTTATAATAATGAGTAATTACTTAGTTGCAATCAATTAATAATACTCTGAAAAGTGACAAAAACGGAGCTCCCCCAATTCCATGAAAAATTTCCTCCCAAATTTCGAAATAAATTTCAGAATTTCACTCAAATCACAAAATACCATATTTTCGGTCGAGATCTCTAAAAAATTTTCAATAGTTTAAAAAAAATCAAAATTTTTAATTTTCAGGTCTTACTGACAACAGAATTATAAGAATTCTACATTTCCCAATCACTACATGAGCCCAACAATTCTCTAAGTATTACTATTAGTCCATTTGTAGAAGAGGTAAATAAATGAAACAATCTTTTATACATATATTACCAAGAAACGAGAATACGTAACACAAAGAATATTAATAGCGCTTAAGTTAGGGCAAGAATGCACGTGTAAAAATACATTCACTATAATCTAGTCGAGTTGTACAAGAGAAAAGATATTTAATACGAAGTGGAATCCAGCCCTCGAGTTCAATTCACATGCATAATTAGAACAAACGATAAATTTGAACGAGATAAAATATTCTTTTTATTAGCAATTAAAAACAATAAAGGATTCTGAGCAGAAAATACCTAGCGAGTAGCGACCGATACATTGCAAAGACAGTTTTGAGATTGATACAAGCCAACGTATACGCAATTCCTCGAGACCCAGCAAGGAATGATATTCGTCCTTGAACTAAGGCACATTGAAGACACGAATTACGATCTTAAAAATAGATTTAAATATGCGTTTGCAACGTCGAGACCATGTGCAGAGCTGACATCATGTGCAATTGTCCTCGCTCCAACGACTACACTAAATTTTGATCAATGAAATTAAAGTAAATAATTTTCTGAAATTCTCGTACGAAATTTGCGACACGGCAGTGAAATGTTGTACAGGAACCTGATGCTGAAATCAATTCAAAAAGAAACCTATTGTAAAGCGCTATCGAGACGATTAAATCATTAGGACCAATAATTATCTATTACTGTGAATTTTTTGGACTAACTTAACATTAAAGCGCACATCTTGCTTGAATTTAGAAAGCGTTATAAGGAAACCGTTAGTCGTTGCACGCGAGGCAGGACAGTTCTAAAAATAAGTGAGCTACAGAAGTAAATATTGTGCTTTGGTTTATGAGTTCTTCTACTTCTACAATCTTACGAGACATACTGCGAACTAAATCAACATAAGTCAAACAGACAAAAGGATAAAAATTATAATAATAGAAGGATTATCATTAACGCTTATAGCAAGTCATTCTTCTTTCTCCTGAGCTGGAAGATTAAGTGGATCAGAACTAATGTCTTAATTATCCCCTAATGGCAAATGTAAAAAACTTTCAAAATTGCAGCTTGTTGACTCCATATGATTTATAAAATAATTTTAATTGAAGCTAACATGTAATTATGAGATTCAAGAATAAACAGAAAACACTAACCTTAACAACTGCTACATTCTGATGTTAAACATGTTTCAACTAAACGACTTTTGGTATATTATTTTAATATCATATATTCTCATGGATCTTCTTGATCGACTTTGATACTCAAAATTCGAATTAACATTAAACAGTATAAATGTTACTCTGACAGCAAACAGCTGATTACCCTTCCCCAAAAACGGGAAACAGAGGAGACAAGGAAGAGAGATGCAGGACAAGATGAAACTTATCAAGAATGGTCGAGTAGGCAAGAACCACGGATCCAAGAAGAAATTAGACAAAGATAAGGGAATGTATAAGAAAAAAGAGAAAACAAAAGGAGAAAGAAGACGATGAGAATAAATAAGATGTGAGAGCAGCTACCATGATATTCATAAACCTCTTTAATATTAGTTAGTTCGTTGGTCGAGGTAGGAACTGTAAATTAAAATGCTCGTTAGAGGCACTGACGTTTGAAATGTATCCCAGAATTCGCTCAGATGTAGCTGCAAAAAGTTGAAGACTAAGAACCAAATTCCGAACGCATGTCGCTGTATAAGAACTGTAGATTAAAATGCTCGTGAGAGCCACTGACGTTTGAAATGTATCCCAGGATTCGCTCATATGTAGCTGCAAAAAGTTGAAGACCAAGAACCGAATTCCGAACATATTTCGTTGTATTCAAAAGTGGCGTGGTCAGAAAACTAGGTGTTAGCTGCAAAAAGTTGAAGACTAAGAACTGAATTGCAAACGTGTGTCGCTGCATAAGAAAAGAAAGAGGTGCTAATATTGATCTTTGAGGAAGGCTGTGATGATGGCGATGGAGTTCTCATGGAAGCCACTCAGGCACAGCAGGCGAGGCTCGCTGAGCTCCTGCTGACTGGGCTCCCCCATCGGAGCGTCGATGCCCACCACCACAATCCTGGCACAGATATCAACATTGAACTCGTGTATAACAACTTTCTATTTCATACACACATTTTAAGAAAATTATTTCTTCGTGTCGAATTTGTGAATTGGAAATATAGGTAACAGTTCTGCAGACAATTTTTGTCCGCAGACAGACAAACAGTTAGTCAGTCTGCATTTGCAGACAGACAAGCTTTTTGTAGAAAAATTTTCTTTCATCTCCAGTACGTCAGTATTTTTTTTCAGTACACGGTATGAACTACTCTCAGTACACGGTATTTACTACTCTCACAAACGCTTACTTGCTGAGCCCTTCATTCTTGGGAGTATTCTGGAGATATTCATTAACCTGTTTCTTGTACCCTGCAACCAAGACGGGACAGAAGAAAATCAGCTGCTTCGCCTTCTTCGTCGTGCAGATGGCCATCACTTCAGTGAGCAAGGCACGATCTCTCGTGAGGGAAGTGTAGCACTGCGGAACAATAAAAACTCTCTTAACTGATGAGTACTCAACTCTTACTTGTGACAAGGAGGCTGTAGTTCAATAAGAATTCAGAGATAATTTTTTTGTCTGAGCATGGATTCGACTTTTGCAAGGCGTTCAACGATTGATAGTGAAAAATATAGCTTTTATTATAGCTAATTGCCAGATAAAGAAGCTTGACTCTAGTCATCTGTTTGATAAAGGAAAATCTGGTTTATTTTCTGTTTCTCAACTTAAAGAGAAAAAATTTTTTTTGAGTGAAAAATTATATCTCTATAAAAAAAAGTTAAATACCTGCAGGAATGTTGAAACAGGAGACCACGAAAACGTCAATTCAGAAGCATGATGAAAGATTGCTAACTACTCGAAGGATTTGAAGAATATATTTCATGTCCAGCAACGCAATAAAAACATAATTTTTTTAAAAACAAACAAGAGATGCAGTAAATAAGGAAAGAAAAATAAAAACTCACCAATTCTTTAAACATTGGCAGAATAAACATCACATCTAAATATTGAGATAGATGGCTTTAGTACATTAAAAATATTTTTTTAGTTCAAGTAAGTTTGAACACAGCAGGTCTAAATATGCTTCTCATAAAATAAAGACGAAATTTTAAGTCAAATTTGGGCGATTTCAAAGCTACGGTTTTTATCAGAACTTAAGACATCACAAGTCATACTTGCTTGTGGACGTTGAATCCGGGCATCGTGTCAATAAATTTCCTCAGCTGCATGTTGGGCTCGCACACAAAATACAAGTCCGGGAATAAGGAAGCCACAGAATGTTCCTGGTGAAGAAAAAATCCTGTTTAATGGCTGTTACATTAGAAATACGGGTATGACATTCATAACATACAAGGTACATGTTAGAGATAAATGAAAAAAGTACATGGAATTCAAATAATACTAATGGTGTCACAAGATTGTAATTAATTTCATGTTCTTTGTATATCAATAACTCGAGCATAAATTAACAAATCAACATTTATTCTCCGTCTTGCTGATATACATCAATAAATACATCAATGAAACATCAATAGTTCATTTTTAATTGCTGATACAATGTAACCTCCGGGTTGACTAGGAATAAAAATAATAAAAAAGGCCTAAATGTAGGTTTAAACGGCATTCTCGTTTCAGACTTCAAATAATGAGAGCTACAAGTTAATGCTTTTGAAAAAACTTGAAACAAGACAATTTAATCCTTAAATGCCACCCTATTCATTTACAAAGCGAATCAGATATTCTACCTAGAATATAAAGACTGTAGAATTACATTGATTTAGGCATCATATTACATTAATATACATATGGTGAAAAACGGAATCAATTAACACATCATGGCAACAAATAGTGAAGGGTGGTCATGATATTTTATGAGTGGTACACAAGATACAATTGGCATGTTTGAACATACAAGAGCAGCCTTGTGTACAAGGGAGCTGTAGAGGTTGAGAGGCTCCAGGAGATGAACCATGATAGTTAATGAGTGGAACACAAGATATAATTTGCAGGCATGAACATACAAGAGCAGCCTTGTGAACAAGGGAGCTGTAGAGGTTGAGAGGCTCCAGGAGGTGGGCCATGATGGGCGTCTTGTACAACTCTTGCTTCCTGAGCGGCGACACCAGCAGCGGCACACCGCCTCGCCACACTTGCTTGCCGCGAGGTGACAGCGAACTGAACAATCAAATACAACAACATGAATAAATCAAGAATTTAATGGCAAGAAAATATAGGTATGTTATTTGAGCATAATAAAATGGGTTTACACGATCTCAACAGCAGTCATAAACAACATGTCGTTGTGAGGGAATGGCGATCATTTTCTTGTATTGTTATTTGGAATCATTCATTTTTCCAACTCTTTCTTATTGTTATGATCAGGAATAATTTTTCTAACGGCGTGAATAACAAAGTTCTACAAATTGTAATAGCTGGAAACACCATAAGCAGGATTACAAAATTCTGATTAAAATAATTGGTTACCTGCAAGTTCTCTTTCGATATGAGACAGAAATGGAAGACTACTGTAATGCCAAGGATGATGTAACGTGTTGGGATTAGAGTGCACATGAATGTCATTCTCCTACTGGCTCAATTCCTAGTAATCTCAGTCCATATTAATTGAGAACAGATGATTTTACTAAGAGTACAGAGAGCCTGAAGGTTGCAATTGAGGAAAGAGTCAGCTTATATATAAGTCAGTTTTTATGAAATAAATTATATATTAAAAAACTTGAAAAATTATCTTAATACTGTAAAATAAAATGAGAAATTCAATGTACATCTTTAACATTGGAGGCACTGGATTCTTTAGAAGTGTTGTCTTTAGAAAGTAATTTTTAAATGTATATTATTCCTTTTCACCTTTTTGTTCATACAAGATTAAAAGTAAGCTAAATGAATTGATTCTGAGGATAGTAATACACTCACTTTTTTATTCTGCGCGTCATGTTGTTGGCAGAGATGATGAGGTTGACAGGAGGGACTTGCTTGGGCAGGTCTGAACGCTGCAGCTGCTCTACCAGCGCATGTGATGCTGACCATTGAATCTCGCCTGCAATATAATTTCGAATTAAAAGCTAAAAAAACGTTTAATTCATCACAGATTCCCTAATGCAGAAAACCTAAAAATTTAAGTAAAGAACCACACTGGTTAAACAATCTTCCACAACTGCCATTGTAATAAACAAACTACAATTACGATTAGAAAACCATCAGCCCAAAGCCTCTACAGACCCAGGAACAAATACTAGCATCTGATTTATAGGTTAATTGCTCAAACGCACCTCCAAATCGCCAACAGTATAAAATATTGAATAATATGAATGTCTTACTGGGCTCCGGGGGTGAGGTGTAGGCATCAGCATCGGCAGAGGACTCAGTCATGGTCATGATGAACGAGGGGTCGCTGCTCGCCATGATCACGCTGGGGGAGTCCAGCTTCTCCAGCAAATGCGGGTAACCCTGAGACGGAAATTCATTCAAATTCTCATGTGGAGATGTCTTGAATGCACCACAAGAAATTTAAACGATACTTGTAAAGACACTGCCAAGTTCGAATTTTTGCTCATGATATGGTGGATCATAATGGTGGCTCATCCACACGGCAGAATAAATCTGAAAAAATTTTTATATAGAAATGTCTGAAGTAAAATTTGAACTCATGTTTAACACAAAATTTAATTCATCTTCAATAGATATTCCCGACGGCTTCTGGTACGCAATTGCAATAATGAACCTTGGGACGTTGTCAATATTGGTCTTCTTCTCATATTTTAGATGATTAAGTAACTAATGGCAGCTCGCATTCAATATCTTGGATGACATTATTGCACAGACCTAATCTGATGGGATATTTGTGTTCAACAAGAGACACACACAAAGTGATAACAAATAAGGCACATTCTCAGGTCACCTTGGAGTCTCTGAGCAGCTTGTCCTGCGTGCGAACCAGACGACACTGGCTGGTTGGTTCCAGCTTCTGCAGCATCTCAACGCGCAGGAACTGCAGCGAGCCTTCATGCTGCATGGTAAACAAGTAAACTTATATTAAAATGGAATAACAGACAATATGCTGTTATTGAGAATTTCCACAAAAGCAAAAAAGAATAGATATCGGTACTGTTTATGCTGCTCTTAGAGCCATAACTCTCACTTAGGAAACATGGATTAAATTAATTCTAGATATGAAGGACGGAAAGCAAAATGTTCAAGTATAAGTAGTGAGCATCCATCAAAAATTGTCAACTGTTGAAAGGCATAAGATAGTAACCGAGTGACTTGAAAACCCACACAATTCAGCAGAGATTTCCAACTCAGAGTTTGATTAGGAAGAATCATCTATACTGACTTCCTTATTGACGAGGTTATCAATGTAGTTTACGTAGACTGCAGCATCTTGCACAGGTGCGTACTTGGACTTGGTTTTGGCCAAGTCATTGAAGAACCAAAATACGATCACCTGCAATCCTGGGAAGCATGCCAGACATAAGCAACAAGAAATTTGTTGTAATCATAGCCATTACTAAAAAAGTATTCAACAATTGCAATGAAATACAAAATTAAATATATATCTGTGTTTTAGGTACCGTCCAACAGAATTTCAGTGTTCAGATACTCTGTTCAGAAGCTTGTGCATTTTCAAGATAATTTAATGAAACGAAGCAAGACGCTCTAGATATTTCATTTAATGCCAGTATTAAGGAGAGTAGTCCTTTCAATAATTAGTGCATGTGCAGCAAATGATGCTCAAATGCTCTTATTTAGGTAAGGTTTTATGCTCAAGATTCATCAAGTTTCGTACATTAATTGCATGAAAATTAAAAATTCAAAAGAATAGCTGCTCACCTATAGGAAGAGCTTCCGGTTGTATATGTACGAGTTTCATGACGTCTTTATGAGACCAGTTGTAAGCGTGCGGACGGTGCCACAGCTCTAGTAGCAGCTGTTCAGGCGTCAGTTGGTAATACCAGCGACGTATTGCCGTCTTCAGACCACGACCAAAACCTGCATTAAATATACACAGAAATAACATTTCATAAAGATATTGCTATCAATTCTACATAAAATTTTAACAAATTCAAGGTATTATTTTTCATTATGGATTATCTGATCTAAATCGTCATATCTTCAATAGGGCCATGAAATGGATCAAAATTTAAGATATTGTAATAGTCAATGACTTGTGTAGGGTAACTTATGAGCCTTATTTCTTTTCAAGTTAGCTTTCAACTATGTTTTTCACTCCAACACCCACATGGCACAACCAAAGTTTCATAACAATCATTCCTTGACATACATTCCTCAGATCATTTTCGAAATCACATGCTCCAAAATGCTCCTCCTATTACTGCATACAAGGCCGAAAATTGCTGAGAAATGCTTCAGCCAAAGACAATTTCAAACTGGATGAATTAATCTTGTCTCATGGTTGTAGCCGAGTGATCTCGTGCAGCAATGTAATATCAGTAAATAAACTAAAAATGTACCTGCTTTCTTAGGGTTGGGTTTTGCAAGCTTCAGGTTTTGCAAGAAGAAGAAAAGCATCGTTGAGTTCTTGAGAAGCTGTGGGAGAAGGAGGTAGCCGGCAGCAGCACTTGCAGGGGTTGATTGAGATCCTTTAACCACAGCTGATAGACACGTGAACTGCAAACAAAAATATAACTCAGTACTCACTGCAGTGAGTGACAGAGAGCGCATTTTCTCGTCGACGAAAACTTGAGGTCATGGACGGACAGACGGACGGACGGACGGACAGACAGACAGACAGACAGACAGACAGACAGACATGGCGAGCACAATAGTGCATTTTTCCATAAATGAGAAAATGCACTAACAAGCATGTTGATCCAAAAATTGAATTGATGTTTGTTCTGTATGCTGATTCATTAGGAGTATAATTATCTCAATAAATCTACAGAGAAGAAAGAGGATCACAAACAAAAATTTCTTTGCAATTCTTTGAGCAATCAAACTCTGCTAAAAGAAATCAAAATTAAATGTGTGTCGATTTTCAAACTCGATTAAAACTTTTTTTAGGTCTCTGCAGCATTATGTTTAACTTTACTGAGTAGTCTCAGCACATGAAATCCAACAAATGGATAAGCTAATCCATCAATGGAATGCAATTGAAAGAATGAGCATTATCCAAGGGCGAACGGATGCACAATATGAAGGTAATGAGGAAAATCATACCTATACAAAATAAACATAATATTCATTAACATACTCCGAATCCACATATTGAATTAAAAATAAAATAATTTCTTGAATAAATACAATAAAAACAAGGCTCAAAGGTCATCAAATGGTCTATTGGAGCAAAATGTGCACAACCATTTCATTAAGCATTATGCAATCTATTTTCTTAGCCTACCCACCACCATTTGCCAAGAAGGCCTGGCATTATCCATGGTGTCCTTGAGGCACTGCAACACCTCTTCATGGCGACTATCTTGCACCAAATTACCAACAGTTTCTGTAAGCCTAATGAAGTCTTTATGAAGATTATTAATTTCCTGAACCACTTTGTTGCGGTCAACTTGAGGTTTTGAGTTTAAAAGCTTTTTTTCCTTCATGGTCAGAATGTCCACCAGGCGCACACATGGTATTCCTGGCATAGAGAAAAAATTTAATAATATTGTTAACTTGGAAATCAATATTTAATAAATAAAGCAATAAACTTTATTTAAATAGAAACAAATAGAATAGGAGAATAAATGAGCCAATAATCTAGTAATGAAAGTTACTGTTGCACAAAAAAAAAAACTTGGCATGCTTAGTGCTTACCAAAAGGATAGTGATCAGCAGCATGGCCAGTGAGCAGAGATTTTTTCAGGATGGCAATATAGTCCAGAGGCTCCTGAGGAACCTCAACTGGATCTTCATCAGCCATGGTAGCTCTGAGAAAATCAAATAATTTGTATAATAAATCCCAAGTTCAAATTCATACAAATAATTGGTCACCTTAGTATACAGAAATAGAGCGTCAATCATTGGAAAAAAATCAATAAATACTATTATTACTATAATAATATTAAGCTCCACAGATTCAACCACAATAAGCATAAGTTCCACCAACAACAATTTGAAGACTTTTTCAGACTAGAAGTTTTTTGAAGACTTGAAAGTTTTAGAAAAAATAACTAGGTAAGTTACTTGGAAAGATTTTATTTGCAGGATAGTTTTGATTTGTAGAATGACCCACAAAACCATTTTACTTAAAGGCAAGAAATATAAAGAATCCAGCTCATATTCACTATCAGTGAAACAAATTTATTATGAAATAGTTTCCTAAGGGCTCAAGGCTATAGCCTATAAAGTACCTATAAGTTTTTAACTATAGTTTTTACAATTTTGGTATATATTCATTTAAATTATGAGTAGGTATGATTCCAGTAGTTTTATTTATTAATTTAATCTGGAATTGCTTATAATTTTACTGTTATTTTTTTACAATTTACAATACTTAAATCAAGTTAAATGATTTTACATAACTGTCTAATATAGTAATATTCTATATTATAATATTGGCCTTTAACCTAAATGTTGATGCAACTTGCAAGTTTATGATCATTGATCAGGCCATAAAATTCTAAATATATTGAAAACATTTTACTTAAGAGCTGCATGATTTTTGTACTGAGCAGTGAGCAGGAAAATTCTAATCCTGACTCCTGAGCACAGAGCACTCTCAATAAATCTACAGAGAAGAAAGAGGATCACAAACAAAAATTTCTTTGCAATTCTTTGAGCAATCAAACTCTGCTAAAAGAAATCAAAATTAAATGTGTGTTGATTTTCAAACTCAATTATGAATTTTTATAAGTCTCTGCAGCATTATGAGTAACTTTACTGAGTAGTCTCAGCACATGAAATCCAACAAATGGATAAGCTAATCCCTTCACTGGAATACAATTGAAAGAAGAGCATTATCCAAGGGCGAACGGATGCACAATATGAAGGTAATGAGGAAAATCATACCTATACAAAATAAACATAATATTCATTAACATACTCCGAATCCACATATTGAATTAAAAATAAAATAATTTCTTGAATAAATACAATAAAAACAAGGCTCAAAGGTCATCAAATGGTCTATTGGAGCAAAATGTGCACAACCATTTCATTAAGCATTATGCAATCTATTTTCTTTGCCTACCCACCACCATTTGCCAAGAAGGCCTGGCATTATCCATGGTGTCCTTGAGGCACTGCAACACCTCTTCATGGCGACTATCTTGCACCAAATTACCAACAGTTTCTGTAAGCCTAATGAAGTCTTTATGAAGATTATTAATTTCCTGAACCACTTTGTTGCGGTCAACTTGAGGTTTTGAGTTTAAAAGCTTTTTTTCCTTCATGGTCAGAATGTCCACCAGGCGCACACATGGTATTCCTGGCATAGAGAAAAAATTTAATAATATTGTTAACTTGGAAATCAATATTTAATAAATAAAGCAATAAACTTTATTTAAATAGAAACAAATAGAATAGGAGAATAAATGAGCCAATAATCTAGTAATGAAAGTTACTGTTGCACAAAAAAAAAAACTTGGCATGCTTAGTGCTTACCAAAAGGATAGTGATCAGCAGCATGGCCGGTGAGCAGAGATTTCTTCAGGATGGCAATATAGTCCAGAGGCTCCTGAGGAACCTCAACTGGATCTTCATCAGCCATGGTAGCTCTGAGAAAATCAAATAATTTGTATAATAAATCCCAAGTTCAAATACAAATAATTGGTCACCTTAGTATACAGAAATAGAGCGTCAATCATTGGAAAAAAATCAATAAATACTATTATTACTATAATAATATTAAGCTCCACAGATTCAACCACAATAAGCATAAGTTCCACCAACAACAATTTGAAGACTTTTTCAGACTAGAAGTTTTTTGAAGACTTGAAAGTTTTAGAAAAAATAACTAGGTAAGTTACTTGGAAAGATTTTATTTGCAGGATAGTTTTGATTTGTAGAATGACCCACAAAACCATTTTACTTAAAGGCAAGAAATATAAAGAATCCAGCTCATATTCACTATCAGTGAAACAAATTTATTATGAAATAGTTTCCTAAGGGCTCAAGGCTATAGCCTATAAAGTACCTATAAGTTTTTAATTATAGTTTTTACAATTTTGGTATATATTCATTTAAATTATGAGTAGGTATGATTCCAGTAGTTTTATTTATTAATTTAATCTGGAATTGCTTATAATTTTACTGTTATTTTTTTACAATTTACAATACTTAAATCAAGTTAAATGATTTTACATAACTGTCTAATATAGTAATATTCTATATTATAATATTGGCCTTTAACCTAAATGTTGATGCAACTTGCAAGTTTATGATCATTGATCAGGCCATAAAATTCCAAATATATTGAAAACATTTTACTTAAGAGCTGCATGATTTTTGTACTGAGCAGTGAGCAGGAAAATTCTAATCCTGACTCCTGAGCACAGAGCACTCGCCACTCAAGTCAGTCACTTGCAATTTGCAAATGCAATGAACAACAAAGGCTGTGGCTGACACTGAAAAACTTGCTGAATAAGTTTCCTCAAATCCTAATAATATAGCTACCTGTAAATTACTGTCAGTACAGTGGCAATGGTTTGCTTATAAAAATTCTTTGTCAAAGGTCAAAGCGATATTGGTAATTCCTTTGGACTTTGGAGTATGGAAAAATGGGAGTAACTTAGAAGTTACTCACTCAAGTTAGTAAGGGTCTGCTATTTTCAGGGTAAATGATAAATGTGGCTGTGGCCTGTGGGTGTATAGTGTAAACCATTTAGTACTTTGTTTTGTACTAATAGGCATTAATAGTTAGGTATATTATTCTGTGAAATAGGGATAGGCGTTAATAGTTAGGTATATTATTCTGTGAAATAGGGATCAAGTCATTTTGTCTGTTCCTCAAAAAATACAAAAAGTAATCCTATTCAGTGAAAGAATTTATTACGAAATACACAATGATTATGTAGACGTAGTCAGGAAAGCTGGATTGCTAATCGAACCTTTACTTGTCGCAAGTTGTCGGCAACTCACAGGCACAGCGTCTCAACTCAGCAGGATCCTCACCCACAGTGCAGTGACCCAGACAGTCCCACTAATGACTAATGGCTGGAATATGGATGACAAAGAAGTGCAGTCACAAATACTTCTTCCGCGACAAATATTCAAAGATTACTGCAGGTTTATTTTCGAAAAAGTTGCAATCTGTATAAAAAAGTTAAAATTGTGTCCATCATATTGTGTCTGGAATTCGGCTCAAGTACTAGCGCAGGATGCAGTTTTATTTACCTCTAGACAACTATTTAACTATGTCATTGTTAACAGATATTCAGTACATCTCTGATTGCTTCATTCAATAGGTAATCACTAATCAGACTTGGTAAATAAAAGAATTTCCAAAATCGGTTGTTAAACATTCAACTCCGGAAGTGAACTGCCCAGTAAAAAAAAAAACAAAAAAGGTAAGAAACGTTTCGTTCCTTGAACTTCAAGCACTTGTAATGCCTGGCGAATCAATAAAAAACACAATGAACACTTGAACAGAGATATATTGAATAAATATTCTTATCTTCCTTCAAAAACTATTTTTAAGTCGGTAATGAACAAAATGTCGAACTCATCCACAGTTTTCCGAACTTACCCGAGAATTCGCCATCTCGTCGCTCTTTTTCGAGCTCACTTTGGCAATCTTCACAGCAGATACAGAACGAAATGATAATAAAGTCAATGAAAGTCAATGAAGAGTTTTTCAATGTGAGTGCTAACTCAACATGGGCAATTGGTCATTGAGGTTTTGACAAGCTCTGATACATGTTAATGGTGGTTAGCGACCAAAATATTTGAGCCACAGAGCTTCAAAGATGTTTTGTACGTTACTTTTCCTAACACCGACGCCTTTTTATATATATTATATACATGGAGCTCGTATTGGATCCCAAAATTTTTTTTCGATCACTTTGACCTCTCTAATCTTGATATAGAAAATTTCAATCAGAAATTAACTTTTGCAAGTTTAGATACGAATGTGATCTAGTGGGAAACTTAAAAAATAGCTTTAAATGTAACTATTGTGAAAACATTGCTTACAAAAATTTCTATTCAAATTCATAAGCTCGTAACAAAAAGCTTTAACAGATATCAAAACATGTCATGTTCTACAATAACAAATTATCCTGGCATTGCCCGGGTCCGATAAACATAACAATTTAGAATCCCGTTATCCCGAAACCGTCATTCGCTTTTCTCTCTAATCCCGTTAATACTAATAAAGCTTCTGTACGTTACTTTAAGAAGGCACAGCAAACCAACTTCTTGCATGGAATATAGCACTATCACTTGATTATCGTTTTACAATAAAATATATACCAATTTAGGAATCAATTTACAATCTTTCATCCGATCCTCTTTCCTTCCAGTTTTGCAGTGCTTGCCTTTGCTCCCACTAAGAATAAATTAACGGGTCAAATAATGTCCCGACGCGATTAATATCCTAAACACGCGCACGAGCGGCTCCTGTGCGTTACTGGCACCATAGTTCAAACATACAGAATCACACAAACAAACTTGATAAATATTTGTATGGTAAGTTACTTGAAAAAATATGAATCCTAAAACCTGATCACGCTCACTAGGATGACATTTTTTGTGAATAAAACTCAAACGCACATCACTCTTTAATATTCATTGTAAATTAACGACCCAAGTCCAATATATGCATTAACTATAAGTCACAATTCCAGTCCATTGAAAGTCATATTTTAATGAAGGAGCGTCAATAATGAAGTGAAGTCGAAGAAGCTACGACAATCATTAATTACTGTTCACATACAAGACAGCTACGTTGTTTAGACTTTTAGAGCAAGTAACGGTGCTTCTGAATCAGGTCAAATGAAGGACTTGGACATACCAACCAGGGGCATCACCGTTGCCAGTACCGTCAGTGACGTGGTGTAGGTGGTGGTGTCATCAGCCCCGGGGCAGTGCTCGCTCCTGAGTGGAAAGAAATAAATAGTATTAATAAAAATATAATGTTATTAAATATGAGGGGAGATAAATAAATGATAATAAATATGCCAGTACCGTCAGTGACGTGGTGTAGGTGGTGGTGTCATCAGCCCCGCGGCAGTGCTCGCTCCTGAGTGGAAAGAAATAAATAGTATTAATAAAAATATAATGTTATTAAATATGAGGGGAGATAAATAAATGATAATAAATACATAAATTCTAAATATTATTAAATTATCGGGGAACTAAATAAATATTACTTACTCCTAATTGTCTGTGTGAATAATTACTTTGTGAGTATTTATGTAGTGTTCACTGTTACGTTTTAGAGACATGCACTCAACTCGAAAATGCTTTGGCAACATTCGAGTTGATATACAAGATGTACATCCTGCGCGTTATCATATTGATGAAAAGCATGGAATCAATCGCATTAAATATTTTTATAAATAAATTTCTCATTATTATTGATGATTTGAAAAGTCAGAACAGCAGATTACTATCTGAATAATAACTTATTCGTGTCGTTCACCCGAACATCGGCCACACATCAGACAAAGCTCGTGTATCTCTCGCTCTCCCCCGGTACCGTTAGAGGTCGCGGACGCGAGATCATATGCACTAGCGACAGGCCAAGCAAAAATTCTGCATCGGCGGCGGGGAAATAGTGATTTCTGTGATTGGTTTTAATTTAATCTAATCAAAGTAATACTATTGCAATAAGTATTAAGTTATGTTTTGTGTTCTTTTTAATTAATATGATGGAAGTTGACCGCAATGGACAAGTAAAAAACTGAGTGCAAATAAAGAATAGATCGCCGTTTAATTATAATTGGGCGACGGTGAAGTAAAAAACATTACGCAGTAATGTCAATCTCGTTCAAATTATAGTATAATGTCTAGTCGAATCATTATGAATTAGTTCAAAACAAACTTTGCATGTATAACTGCTAAACAAACTTTGCATGTAAACGGTACAGCGTGTGTTAACGAAGTAAGTTAGTACTTCTGTGCGATGTTCTATTAAAATCGTTGTTCTTTTCAGACAAGCAGTTTAGATTTATGAAAGTATTTTCTCGAAAATAATCAACACTCTCTTGGTCCGTGCGTATTATAAGTAACTAAATAAAGCAAGTGGCAATGGCAGGAATAACAGGAAAAATAGTCGTGATTGCTCTGCTTGGGACGACGGCGCTAGTAATCTTAACTTCGAGTCCGATGAGCCATCCGGCCAATGAGTTCCAGCTTAACGTCGGCAATATAGAGGAGCTTATTAAAGTCTTGGAGGTAGCAGGAGCTGAGTCTGTGCAAACCTCGACCAACCCTGCAATTATCAATGAAAATCAGAAAGAATATACAAGGAGTAAAAATAAGAAAAATAAGGTGGCGAAAAGGGGTAAGAAACCGAAAGATAATCACGTCATCGGCTCTGATGATGACATAAGTTTAATAAAGAAACTACAGAGAGATTCTAACAGAGCTAAACGAAAAAAAGGAAGAAAGGGTAAAAAAATTGTCGACAAAAGATATAAAACCAATGCCGGATCTGACATAGATTTTGACAATCTTATGGATGCAAAAAGCATTCTGGATTTAAATGACCCGGAACGACTGCGACGTCATAAAGTGACGCCGCTGAAAGATCTTCCGAGAGACCAGTGGTGGCCGGTGATACTGAAGCCTTCTTATGGCAAGGTCTTCGCAACTCTCAATCTGAGCAACTACAGCGAAACGGTAAAAAAACTGCATGAAAACTTATTAGAATAGAATAGAAGTGTCGGCACTGAAGAGATAGGCCCATGGCCTGTTGCCGATTCTTGAACTTTTCGTGACTTGATTCACAAGGGATCCGGCCTTTGGAACCCGATCTTTCTATAGCTGACGATTGATTGAGATAGCTGCTGGACTTATTGCCTGATCCTTACGGTGCAAGGCATTTTAAGACTGTACATATGCATCTGCATAGCTTCGTCTAGTCTTTTCTTGATTGAAGTAGTTGAGTGATTTGAAATCCGTTTTAAAGGAAAAGGTAATTGAACTCTTGGTTATTTCGATGCTTATGCACTACTATCATATCAAAAATCAGTCGGAAAAACCGTTCAACATGAATTGATTTTATGATCTTATTTAGACTTTAGATGCAAAAGTTTTCTAACTAAACAAAACAGGCATCTAGCGTAAAATTTAAAACTTTTAGATGAACTGACATTTATACTTCTAATTCCCGTAGAGAAATGCTTATATTTGTTTAAAAATGCAGAGCTTCATCTAATTTTTTTCTAGGAGATACATAACAAAATAACACATATACACATATTACAGGACTCAACCTACCTGAAACGTCGGCTACCAGAATATGCAGCCCGAGCGTGGCGGGTGAGTGAAGTCTGCTCGCGACATCCTGAGCTCATGGAGAAAAAAGTCAATATTAAAACGATGGTGTGGGACGTTCACCACACACCCAACCTCGTCTGGTGCCAGATACCGAAGGTGTGTTTATGTGTGCCCAAGCAATCTAAAGGCATATTAAACCGTAAATGTAGTTTACGGTTTAATAAGTAATTAAGTTTAATAAGTGTTAATTTAATAAGTTTAAAGTGTAGTCAATGTATTCATTCTAGTTGCTCATTTCTGTTTTTGTCATCCAATGACGCATGGATAATTTGTTCTAATTATCGGTGGTCACGTTCGAACATTATTTTAACTTAATACTTTGTATTAATATCTTAGAAAAATCGCAAATTGTTGATACCAAGATGAATTTTGAAACAAATGTGGAATAAATAATAACAAATGTTCATTTTTAGAGCGGAAATATGTTATCAGCATTAAATATAGATACCCACTCTAGGTAATTACTTCTTTTTAGCGCATTTTCTCATTTATGGAAAAAATACACTATTGTGCTCGCCATGTCCGTCTGTCTGTCTGTCTGTCTGTCCGTCTGTCCATGACCTCACGTTTTCGTCGACGAGAAAATGCGCTCTCTGTCACTCACTGCAGTGAGTACTGAGTTATATTTTTTAAAAGATCGCTTCGTCGAGTTGGAACGCAGATTTTTTTAAACTTGGACATCCAGACGAGAAAGACGCGCTTCTGCCTTCAGAAGAACATCAGGACGAGGTGAGAATACAAATGATATGGCGTATCGTGCAAAAAAAAACTATTTTCAATTACACTTACTTCGCCACAGCACTTGAGTCGCTGGCATTCAATGGAAAAGATGTACTTATAAATATATTTTTTAGCGCGATCAAAACAGCTTAGTAGCCTTTATCGCGCTAGAAAAATGTGAACATGTGGTTAGCGAACCTTAATTACAAATCTTGATTCTGACCCAGTATGAAATCGAATATTAATTACTTTAATTAGAGGTGAACTATGTATCATTGACGGTAATCGATTGAACACTGCATGGGATTAGACCAAAGAATGTAAGTTTGTCATAATAATAGAGTTTGTATGAACAGCTTCCAGAATTTAATCTACACCATGAAGTCTTCCGCCTTTTTCCCGCACCCAACACAACGAAAGAACGCAACGAAGTTTTCAAGAACGCCATCAGATTCATGATTGTTCGTCACCCGTTCGTAAGGTCAGTGATCTATTCTATTTACCTGTTTAAGTTTCAATAATTTATTTTTCCTTTGAAAGAGAAACCGTGAGTATTGTGATAACAATTTCAATCAAGGAAAGAATCAAATTAATCCAAATTTTTAGGTTTTAGCATTTTTTCAAGCCATATATCGTAATTGCATGCCTTTATCACTCATGTTTTTGTTCCTCATCCATAGTGAAACGTGAAGTGTTTTATTCAAAATAAAATACAGTTGGGTTGTTGGGCAGGCTGGTGTCCGCCTTTCGCGACAAGATGGAGCAGCCAAAACCGAAGCCCGTGTGGTTCCATTACGAAAAAATGCAGAAACTAATCATTAAACGGTGAGCATTCTGCGTGCAAATAACCGTATAGTCTCAGCCTAAAACACTAAATTAATTTTAAATTAGACACATAAATGTACCTACGAGAGTTTTGAGAGATAAAATATACTCCTATTAGATATACAATGCATTTCTTTAACAAATTCAATGAATTAATTTAAACTCAAAACTTATGGATTTTTACTAGGTACTTCAAATAATATTATTGTGGAAGGAAAATAAATTTCTCTTTGCTAAAGATTCTATCGTGGTATCAGGTTTTAGCGATGACGATCGATGAACATGGTCGCTTGATTTGTTCCAAGCAGTCACAATAGTGAATTAGGGCCTGCCTGCGGAATTCATCCTGCCTCCTATCAATGATACGGATGGCTCGAGGTTTAGCCTATATGCTTCAGGGCCGTACTATCAAAATTCGCTCAAGTTCACGCAGGGTCCGATTTCTCGTTTGTGGTTGGTGGGTTTAGCTTAAAACTCCGTCAGTGATTGGCTGATGGAGTTACGAACTCGTAACTATTTTTGTTAGTATCGTCCCATGTTTTATACCGAATACCTCCAAACAGTTACCGGCCCGTTGACAGTCCTGAAAATTCGGAATACCCAACGTTTCGAGAATTCGTCCAGTTTGTGTTGGACCAAACTGCGGAGTTCAAAACGCCTGAGGACTGGACACGGAAGGTTGTTGGCGTATGCCTAAAAGTCCCGAAAAACCCTTATTCTATGGTTTTCAAACCATGGGTTTGGCTTTTAAGCCCACCATGATTAAGCCTTGTGCCACAATGATGACATTCCTACATTAATTGCAAATTTAATGTTTAGTGGCAGTCATGAAACGTAACAACCATGATTTTATTGGGATAACGAAGCCCAAAAAATACCTTAGTGCATTTGCCACGAGATTTCCATCCGATAATAATGCGACTTTCGAACCATGCTTGATGCGAAGCACCGTAAGTGTTTTATTAACTTCACCGTAGCGCTCTTGTCACCGGCCTTCAAAAGGAACGATCTATTTTGTTAACCAAAACAGAGCCACAAATTTCTAGCGCGATCGAAAAAGCTTCTTGTATAGTTACTATGTGGTAACTGAACCCTACAAATCATAAGTGTGACCATTAATGTACGGCATTCAGTGACGAGCGGCATGGTAAGAGCATTATCTGCTGAGTGGCATACTCTGTGTCATTGACGGTAGTTCACCAGGGCGTCGCAAATTGCTCTAAAAACAACATCGCATTTCAGATCCTAGATGTAGTCGAGCTTGATTGTGTCTACAAACGCACACTACGAACAGATTGATGTGATGATGGATATAACGTTCACTTAATTGCTTTTTTAAATATTCCCAAGAAGCACATGTACCAAATAAAAGGTAAATAACAATTAAAAACAGATGTCTATCTACGCAGGGCAAAGAATGGCGTCACCACATCAACGGAACCTCATCCAACGAAGTGGCAGACGACTTCTTCAGGCAGCTCACCAAGAAGCTCGTGGAGGAACTCTACCAGCGCTACAGGATTGACTTTGATCTCTTCGGATACTCTCCGGAGCATTACATCAACTTGGTCAGCGATGAATGAGTGATGAATGAGAATGATGAATGGGAATGTTGATTGAGAATGATGAATGAGAATCATCAACCCTACCAACGGTACCGAATTGACTTCGATCTCTCCCGAGCATTAGCTACATCAACTTGGTCAGTGTTGAATGAGTGAAAAAATGAGGATACTGAATGAAAATGAATAAAATATCCATGTCATCAAAAAAATTGTTTACGAGATTACGACTTAAGATTTAAGAAACTACTTAAACACTAAGGTTTCTTCGGTAATCCATGAACAAATTATTTTGTTATAAACATTTAGCATTACGTGAAAAAATAAGTTACTGTGCTAAGAATTGTTTTTACTGTTCGTGTTTGTTATTTTATCGTTAAAAAATTATCGAAAAAATATCGGCGTCATCCACTTTTACAATGGTTTCTACTTTTATGCTTGAAACCTTGAATCTTCAAAGCAGCTACTCATCTCACAAAATTTGTTTTTCAACTTGTTAGAAGTACAACAGATCGAATACGCAACGGAAACGATCGAATCTAGGATACTGATGAGCCAAAACAATTCTTGTTATGTTATATGAATTACAGTCAATTACTGCCATACTTTATACTAGGCACAAATTCATTCAAAATATCAATATTGCTAGGTTCAATCGCATTAAACTACTCACAGGAACAGTAAACGAGTGAAAATCTAACTCGCGTTCCTTTGAAGAAAACTGCAATCACGAAATATAAGCCACGCACTATTTGAAAAAAAATAATTGCCCGAGTTAGTATCGGTGATACCGTTCACCCAGTGATCAAGAGGGCAAAACGAAACCCGAATTTCAAAAGATCCAGCTACTCGAATCTTCAAAATCTTCTTGTGCTGTTGAATGAGGAAAACGAAAATGACGGAAGGCGCCGAAAGCAAAAGGCAATACGCCGACTGCGTAAAGGAGGCTTTCGCAATGGGTTACAACGAAAAATTATATTTGGCGGAGCAGTTCGAGGCAAATGAAGCTTTGATGAGAGATTAGAAGTTCAAAGGTATCGAAGAAATGGAACGCGTGCTGAAGGCGAAACTAAAAGACGTGTTGAAGCTGCAGATCGAAAAGCAGAAACTCAAGTAACTTCTTTCTGATTCGAAAGTGAAAATCATCGCTACACGGAACTCCACGTGTGCTCTCATTGAAGAAATAACAGCGACGGAGAATATGATTACCGAAGAATATTAACAAGAGAAGTGCCTGTAGAACTAAGTAAAGTCGCTGGTAGAAAGCAACGAGAAATCCCTCATGGGTTTAGAATGTAAAACTGAATCAGCACTGAACCAGAAGGAGATCTTAGAAACAGACTGTATCGCTCTGAGAGGTCAAATCACTGACACGGAGGAAAAAACATCCGAAGATACATCCTAACTGAAAGCTTTGAAGCTCGAGCACGCCAACGAGATGATTCGTCTAGAAAGCATTGAGAGAGAAGTGGCTACGGTAAAAAAGGAGCTCAAAGCAGCTATGAAGAAATGCGACGACTTACGTGAACAAAATTAATGCCTCAGCAGTCACAAGGAAGAAGTCGAAAAAGCGGTGACCGAAGCTTAAAATGATATTGAAGAAAGGAAAAAGACAATACAGGCCACCAATGACAAATTAGAACAACAAAGGAAGACTCTTCTTGAATAAGAGAGCTAACTCCAAGAAGCCTGTGCCAAATTAGAAACTGAAGTTTCAGAATCTTGCAGCCAAAAAGGAAAATTGAACGTCGCCAAAGATGAATATGACAAGCTCTATGAATAATACTGCAAGCTTGAATAGGAATGTGAACGCACTGTTTGCAAGATCAAGAAGGTGAAATCCATGGCAAAGTAAACTGGAAAGAAGCTGTTGACTGCCCAGGAGCAGACAGTGCGTTGTACGACGTGTGCGCGGTTCCTGGCAGATGATGGATGTGGTCGCACCGCATGATCGCTTGCTAGTGTTTCCCGCTACTGCTCGGAGGGGCGAGACACAAAATATCGGATTGTGAAGAAATAACTTTGATGCGGGGAATTATTATGTGATGGATTATTTTAATGTATTTACCAAAGACCTGTCGAGTTGCCCATAAATGTAATAAAAAATCACCGTTCAATCAAACTAACGTAGTGATCGTTTTGATGGGGTTTTGAAAATTGTCATAAGTTCTGAAATTTTGATTTAGCTTCAAGAAGGTGGTGTGTGAGTGATATTTTTAGTGCATAGAACAGGATTAAAAAGTTTTTTCTAATAATGTGTAAATTAAGCCGTTTCTTTTATTTATGTCCCTTTAAAGAATTCCGTCAGCCTAAAACTCTGCTCAATGAAAGACGACCTTGAACTAAAGTCTAATATTCGATTTCTTATAAATTAGTTTACCGATCTATTTTATATTACAATTAAGTTTCGATAACTTTATTATATTTCGCAACTGCAACGTTGTTTTCAGGATGATATTGAGAGTATTGCAGTGACAATAAATTGACATAAATAAATATATTCGATAATGTAGACTAGAGGAAGGAATGTATACTTAACCTAAAGTCTGTAGCGTCGTAGTGCCCCACTGAAGGTTGACAGAGTGATCGTTTGATCCTTCGCGGCTCAGATGCTTCTTCATAAAACAACTCTACAATGACATTAATATTTAATATGAATTTAGGGGAAGTTTCCTCACTTGGAACGCATCGAAAAAAGTTAAGACGGACGGATAATGCGGATAATGAAAATATATTTGATCAGATGTGTATTGTTACAAAGGAAATAAATTACCAAGCCACACATTTGCAAATTTCAAGGATACATTCAATTTGCTTTTGATATTATGTAATAAAAACGAAATGGCGAACCTGTAAAGATGTTAAAGTTTAGCTGTAGTGCGAGATAATCATATGAAGTACTGCAAACAAATATTATCAAAATCATTTCCATCTCATTGTGATGTACAATAAATCAATCGTATATTTAACACGAAAAAGCAAACGTAGATTTCCGACGACGAACCAATTGTAATTGTAAATTTTAACACAACGAAGCAATCTTGATGGCAACACGACGAAGTAATTAGTGGTGGGTAGATGACAAATTTTCCTGATCGTAAGTCGGTGCAGTAATCGTGATCAAGAGATGACGAATAAATCGTGATCGCAGGAAGACGAAGCATCGCTGGTCACTGGGCAATATGTCGAGGGTGGACCTGCACTTTAATGATCATTTGTACAAGACAATTTGTACTGATGAGGGTAGTAGAGGTAGTGCTCAAGAGTCCCGCTGCGATACCATACATTAATATAATTAGAAAATTGCATTAGCCAATTTTCTATGGAATGTATTGAAGACAATTATACACGATCCAAGCTGCAAGCCACCAAAGAAATATTATTGTGTCCAGGCAACGAAAGAAAAAGCGCACCTTGTGTCAGTGTCAAAGACCTTCGTGTAATTTAAGGATGGATTTGTCAGTCCTTAGGTATAATACACAACATATGTAAAATTTAATTTTCGCGTACAAAAGTAAAGCCGATATTAGAAACTCGATGTACGTGAATAAAAAATAATGCTTCAACGTCAGCAAGTTGCAGTGCAAATCCTCATAGCACCGTAAAAGCGAAGCATACAAAAGAATTGACCACTGAAAATTTATGCGTAAAATCGTGCAACAAAAATTATTTCATCTATACTCTACTTAACAGGCACTCTTGTTGCAGCTCGATAACCTAAGTCAGCAGGACTTTTTGGAAAACGTTATTGTATTATATTTTTTATTTTTTTTCATCATATCAATTATTTTTCTATAATTTTAATGATCGTAATTTTCGTGGGCTTCTCGTATTGCAATAAAAAATCTCTATGGAACCAACATGTTATTGGCTCAGATTTGGATGACAAGAATACTGTGGCGTGAAGTTGTATTTGTACTGGAGTATGAAGGAAGCAAATGCTTCAGCATTGAGTCTAATTGATGAATGGCGTACATTGTAGCTTCACTCTGAGCTCTGTCCCTTTTTAGCGCATTTTCTCATTTATGGAAAAAATGCACTACATATTGTGCTCGCCATGTCCGTCTGTCTGTCTGTCCGTCCGTCTGTGACCTCAAGTTTTCGTCGACGAGAAAATGCGCTCTCTGTCACTCACTGCAGTGAGTACTGAGTTATATTTTTTTAAAAAATGTCTGCGCTCAATAATTGCACTTGTTTACCTTATCTAGTTCACAACCCAATCTCATCGACATATGATCCGCTAAATTAAAAACAGTACAAATGAATTGAAGCATACAAAAGAATTGACCACTGAAAATTTATGCGTAAAATCGTGCAACAAAAATTATTTCATCTATACTCTACTTAACAGGCACTCTTGTTTTGCAGCTCGATAAAATAAGTCAATAAGACTTTTTTGGATAACGTTATTGTATTATCGTTTTTATTTTTCATCATTTTAATTATTTTCCCATCCTTTTAATGATCGTAATCTTCGTGGGCTTCGTATACTGCAATAAAAAGTCTTTATGGAACCAACATGTTATTGGCGCAGATTTGGATGGCAAGAATTACTATGGCGCAAAGTTGTGTTTGTACTGGAGTATGAATGAAGCAAATGCTTCAGCAATAAGTCTTATTTATGAATGGCGTATATAGTATCTTTACACTGAGCTCTACCCTGTGAAAAAGAAATTCTCTGCGCTCAATAATTGCACTTGTTTACCTTATCTAGTTCACAACCCAATCTCATCGACATATGATCCGCTAAATTAAAAACAGTACAAATGAATCAATAAGAAGAGAAGATTTCTAGAAGAACCTCGGTCATCTTTACGCGAATTGTGATCCCATCTCAAAGAATGATTGAGCACCGGAGACCCAAGTCCTTATAACATTTTTCCACGCTGAACGAAGGATTTGACCTTTAGTCATTATTACAAACATATGCGAGCTAAAGTATACATAAAGCGAAAAGTTTTGTCAAACAAATGCTCGACACACGTGCATTATTTGAAGACACACGGCGGTGATGCAAGCAAAGTTCATGCAAACAATAGCTGCTTAAAAACATACACGTGTAGATGTATAAGGTGGTAAGAACACTCACATAAAAATCTTAATCTACAGCTATGTTATAAGTTGAATGACCCTTGACCGGCAATTTACATGTAATTATGTAGACAATCATGCATCAAAATGGAACGTTGAACGTAACAAGAGGAGACACCAACAACTGTACAGTGAGATTAATATATCCAAATTAATTACGTTTCACAAGCACCCGTGAAATTTGTCTTTTAACTTTGAACATCGAGATGATCAGAACTGATCTCCTAGTTTCTGCTCACACAAGGACAAGCTAAGCCGAGAAGTGAACCATTCTCAACCAGTCAAAAAAATAATAGTGTAGACAATAGATAGATAATAGTGTAGACAATAGATTTACAACGTTTTTATATATGTGAATGTAAACAGTTACATGTGGATACATCAACATTGAGGTAAGAATGTTTGAAGAAGAAGGGCAAAACTTGGTCCCACAACCCAGCCACCACAACACGCGTCAATACAATGGCTTGATGAATTAAATTTAGATAAATTTTGGTTATCTGCATTCAGAAGATAAATATGTGAAACCATTACCACTTTGAAGCAAGAGTATAGTAGAATAAAATGCTTCATAATTGGGAGTTTTTACTTCTAATACAACCTCGGTATGGAATATATGGTATGAGAATTAATAAATCTGCGGCCATTGGTCGACTTTTATCAAGGCATAAAACTATTCATATTCCTTATACATGCAATAAGCTCAACTTATTACGGTCACGCGACTTTAGCAGATTAAGGTGGAAACGGCTTTTGATGCTTGACAATATTCCGATAATCTTGTGCCGAAATTCAAGACATGTGATGACCAAGAGCATAGCAATATGATTGCTATGCTTTGCAATGCTTGACCGCTTAGCAATGACCAAAAGCATAGCAATATGATCATAAAGCAATAAGAAGGCTTGCTTGCAGAGGTCACTGATACTGCAGCTATGGAGTGCAGCATAATATTTAAAAATAATTTCTTGTCTGATGATGGCGCCTATTGTTGACGTATCCTTAACCGAGACGTGTGAGGAACTCACATCGAACACATAGCCAGAATTACGTATATTTTACGTTTGAAATCGAGCAAACTTTGCGCGACAGAAGCTAGACTCCAATTAAAAGAGGGAGAGACCGATACGTCTCGATGTGAAATTCATGAGAAAGGCAAATCTGATTACAAACGAAGACAGCGAGCTGGGTGATCCATTATTAAATCTAGTTATGAAATACGACGCATGTTGATCAGAAACATCGCTCCTCATATCATGAAGTGTTCTCGAGGTTAAATTATTAATATAATAATCACTGGAATAATAAAGAATATAGAAGTCGAGTTACGGCACTAAGAAATAAAAAACACTAATCGGAATTAGCAGCAAAGAAAATTGCGATATCAGCATTGTTGTAAGAACTCCAAAACGATGTCTTCAATAGATTTTCCTTTCCAGCCGAACTGCACCCACATTTCTTGATCAGGAACACAACACTCAAGTAAAAGCCTGAGATTGACCTTAATTCTGTCCATGGGTGCCAGTGAGGGCTCAGAACATGGCTGTGTGCGCATAAGTTCCAAAGTATTCATGATCATCTGGTCGATGTTGACAGCGGGATAACCAAGCTCCTGCATTTTGGTCTCCCCAACTAGCGACTTGAGAACTTTAACGACGTGTTGGCAAAATTTCTCTTCTTTTTGTCTTCTCGCTTCCTCCAAAGCTATGCGAACTTCTAGTTCTTTCTGCAGCCTGGCCTGCAGTGCGCTGCCGCTGTCCTTAATGTCGCCGAGACGCAAGAGGAGGTTCACAGGACAGGCCACACGTTCCCCGCTTTGGGTCGTAAATATTGCAATTTGTGGTGGGTCAAAAGGAAAATTGTTCCTCGCATCACTTCCCTCCAGCTCGCTGCCCTCAGATCTCTTGGCATTGCTTTGCAATTTTTGTACGAGATCCAAATAAGGCTTAGTAAACTTTTCGGAGTCCAAACCACATACTTCATTAAAATTATCGCAGTTTTGGATACGTTTGCAAGGTTTCGGGTTCAAGGACTCGAATTCTCGTCGATCAGTTGGCGAGGCCTGGTCATAATTATTGCGTAGACCACCGACTGCGCTGTCACTTGCATACGAGGATATGTTCGAAGGAGACACAGGCGGTGTCCTGGGCAGAGGACTTATTCCTCGGCCGCTGTCATCACTGACGTAGTCTGAACCTGGCGAGGTGCGGCCTTGTGGTTGTTGACTAGCAGCATCCCACGTGCCCTGATTTGTCGTCGGCCTCAACTGATCCTCGACCAACTTTTTCTTTTTTGGCTTGCTTGAAATTTTATGAGATTTATTTTCGCTAGGAAAGCAAGATGAATCCTCTGTAGAAAGAGAAGTTGGCGATCCACTTTTGCTATTTTCACTGTCGTGCATTTGTGAATCAATATGAGACGGAGGAGATGAATCGGGGTCAGCACCTGCATGGTCCTTAATATGCGTATCAAGAGTCTTCCTAGAAGAAAATATCTGATCACACAGCGTGCATTTGTAAAGTTTCTCCCCAAGATGAGACATTTTATGCATTTTTAGCACGTGGTTATAACCAAATGTTTTACCGCAGATGTCGCATCCGTATGGCTTTTCGCCCGTATGGGTCCTGAGATGCACTTTGAGTTGCTTGCTGCAAGTGAAAGCTTTACTGCAGTAGTCGCAAGAATAAGGCTTCTCGCCGGTGTGCGCCCGGAGGTGGATCACAAGCTGGCCTGACTGTACGAACGTCTTTCCACAAACCTGCAAAACAAAACCGATCACAATATTTTGAAACAATCGAAAAAAACAACTACGAAGACACAGTCACTAAATTTTTGCTGAAAAAGAAACAGCGATCACAACAGCGCTGAAAGAAGAACAGCTGTAGAGGGTAAAGACAACGAAGGAATAATGATTAATAAAGTGATGTTGAGAAAGAAAATGTTTCAAGAAATGCAGGAGGAAAATTTGATGGAAAAACTCACCTCACACTTGTGAGGTCGCTCCCCGGTGTGCGTTCGCATGTGACGATGCAACTTGCCGGAATGTTCGAACGCACTGCCGCACACAGTACAGGAATACGGCCGCTCTTTCGTGTGAATACGGCGGTGGACGTTCAAATTCTCCTTCACACTGAACGTTTTGTGGCAATACTCACATCTATAGAGAGAAACAATGAAGCAGGATTGATATTATTTGAGAGTGAGTTGTAATGGTGAAAGGTATCTAGCATGAATACCTAACGAGAACGCCCAGTGCTGAAACTGTAAATGAAAAACACCAAATAAAAATAAAATAATACATTATTGCAAAGGTTGACTTAATGCTTAACAACCACACATTTAATAATAGCACAAGAGACCAGTTCAATTTGAATCCAATTTAGTCAAATGACGCAGAGTACAGAAATGAAACACATCACTTGAACATACTTGAAAGGTTTCTCCCCAGTGTGAATTCTTTGATGACGCATCAGTCGAGCGGGAATGGCAAAGACTTTATTGCAGACGTCGCATCGATACTGAGTAGGAGGAGACCCTGAGGACGGGCTCCGATCTCCGATGTCATCAGAAAGGCTTTCTTCGGGACCACTGGATCTCGCTTCCAAGCAGTCATCTACGTCTTCATTTACGCTGTCATTGCTTTCTTCGTTGCAATAGTTGTCGACGTTCTTCGGTGTCATGGCAAAGCTTGATTTAGAGTGACGCTTAGCAAAACTACTAAGTTCGTCCTCTAAGCAACGCTCCGCTGGCTTATGAGAAACCGGAGACAAACCGTACTGCGGAATAAACTCCCTAGGTCTGGATGAAGAATGTGTAATATGACTTGAATTATGAGGGTAGCCAGCGAGGTGGTGAGTCATGTAAGGAGCCCCGTGACTCAGTAATTCAGGGTTGAAATTTGAATAGGGAGACATGTTAGAGGAAGATATTCCAGCCATGGGGTTGGGTCGACTTGCCAATACAGAGTTCATTCCCATGAGACTACCGAGCTGATTTCCTTCCGCCCGAGCACGTAGCAAATCCATCTGGACAAACAAATAATCAAGAACGTTAACTTTCGGACAAATTTTATTTTACAAGAAATAAAATTTCGAAAGTATTTCTGTTTTTAAGCTCATATAAATTTTCATAAGTTATCAAAGTAATAATTAATTTGCAGCACATTTAACATCCAAAATACTTTTGATTTCACGTGTGATCAATTACATAATTGAAAGAAGATTATAAATAATTCCATATACGTCTGTTTGTCTTTCCTATTTCCCGCAAAAAATTAGTTTTTTAAAATTTGATGAGATTGTGCACACAGCTTCGTCATCCGCACAAATATCGTGACGGATTACGGACGCCGCGTCGTGTCATGGCGCCAGTTTTGATATTTTCAACTTTAGGCGCGGTGGCAGACGACACTCATCGTGTGCAGACATCCTTACAGATCTTCGATTAGTTCGATATAGTTACTAATTGAATTTCCTGAAAATACTTGAAAATTAAATATATACAAGATTGTCTTTGATCACTTTATATCTGCATAATTCATTCATTGTCTCATATGACTGAAGTAAACAGTCAATGTGTAGTCTTGTTCTTGTACATCAGTACTGATAGTGGGTATATGAATCGCTTACAGAGCACTAAGACAAAGCTAGGTAGGTATGATGTAATTCTTATTAATAAATTATAACTTCACGAGAAATCATAAATCTGCCAACATTTTTTGTAAAAACACTATCAGCTCAGAATTTTAATTGTTCAAGATCCTTGTATTAGTAGTTTGTGAACTAGTTAATTAGACATGCAGATATACCAATCAATTAATTAATTAGACATACTCTAATATACCAGTAAAATATCATTGCAAATGAAAATATTCACTGACTTTTTATCTCTTAAAAAGTATCGCCATGTTGTACTAATAAAATGTATACAATTATAACACAAACATATGATAAACAATTCAACAAAAGCATTAATTTATTATTAATGTTGGAAATTAGCTAATAACAAATAATATAATATATAAATATTTGATCAAAACAAATAAAACGTACGGTGGTATTCAAATCTTCATTATTGATTCACAATTTATTCCAGCAACATCTAATTCTAAACCTGAAAAGAATACATCTGATTGACTATTGACAAACCCAACCTTCTTGGTAATTTCCAAATTGCATGATTAGCAGAGTATTTCATTAAATAATCATAAAATACATATATTGGCTTAGTAATCGACTAATCATACAATCGTAATGATGACAGATACGGCATCGAAATGACATCAAACAATGTTCCGATAGAACATCAATGCTGCCAATAAATGATACAGGAGAGGATCAATGTTCTTAAATGCGTTGCGAACTAGAGCTCTACGCATCATCTCGTGATCGTCTATAGTTATTAGTGAATATAAACACTACAACGTTCGTTAGATCGAAACTTCGATTATCGGGTCATGGATGGGTGCCGTAACATTAATAGTGAGCATCTCTAGTAAAAACTTGGATAAGTTGGATTAAAAATGGACAATAACCTAGTATTTAATTCTCGGTACTAGATAAAAATCGCCTAGCTACGCTTCTGCCATCTACTATGATCTAGCAAGGTATAGCCTAATTACTATAGAAAATATGAAAATAGTATTAATTGTTTCTACAGTTAATACTGAAATAACAAATTTTAATTGAACAATTTCGACAGTTTTAACCCCAACAAATTACTATTAACCAAGAACGAACGTTTATCTTTTTACGTAGGCTAGTTGACCTTATAAAAATACTTGTACGAATGACGCCTCAACTTTCAAGACTGTTCCCCGACTTCTTAAGGAATATCTTACCATTTATTGGGAAGAAATTAATCCTATGTCGAATGAGAGTGTTAAGAAACTTATTTTTCTATTTTCCACACTAGACCGAGATCATTGAAAGGTCAATTCCTTTCTTTGAATATCTTGGTCTATACTGTCTATTTAATTTTTCTAGGCACAGTTTCCAACTAACCAAAGTTAAAGTCTTAAAGACGTTTAATGCGTACAACAAGTGTAGCAATTATTTCCGACACGACACACTTAGTTTAGTTACGAAACATTTAGGAGAACAGAAGATATAATATCACAAGAACCATGATGACTAAAGAAATGCTAGCTTCCGTGCTCGTCCTAACGATGTTGCAAACCTCAGTACCATTCACGCACTGTCTTGACTACAGGACCTGAGGTCTCTACTCCACGAACGGTACAATTTGCACGCGCCCGCACTAAAAAATTGTTTTACATCATTCTGGTGCTTCATTAACCAGTTTAATTGTTATAAAAATAATGTAAAAATAAATGAAATCATATGTAGTCAAACAGAAATGTATAATAAGCTTTAGATTAGTATTTTAATTCAATATGAAATGAAAATCTTGCGATATGCGCAAGTCTATCGTTCTACAGTCATGGGCGTTGTAACTCCGCCAGCTTACTGGAGGAACTCGTGGCTGTGATGGTGCGGGGCAAACGGATTCTTTCTTGGGATGTAGAATTAACACATGGTGGCAGAAATCAAAACGAAAAGTACTGCATTCTCACAAGGGGGTATCAAAACCTGAAAATAATTTTTATCCACGTTAAATAAATTTCGAAAATTAACATCAACTGTTATGAAAATTACACATTGGCAATTTTGTTTGAATGTACTAGGCATAGATAAAATTTTACCAATATTTAATAGGTGATTTAGCACGCAGTTTTTTCAAATGCAAATACGCACTTTTTTTAGCAAATATTATTATTACATCAAAATATTTTCAACGCTGAAGCACAGAGACATTCTTATGACGTATGTTGTGACCCAGCAGTCCAGCAGAAGAGTCGATGTTGCATACTGTATTTTTTATCCTTAGTAATTTTTCATCATGCTGCACTTATTCCGCTAGTCTGTTTATAAAAAATGATTTTAAAAATCTAGTTTGAATTTTTTATATTTTTACAAATAATTGCAAACGCAACTTAATTAACAATTGCAACTTATTAGTTATAATCAAATATAAACAATACAATAAGGTATGAAGATTGAGTGATTTTGAGTTAATTCATTTAAATTAACTAATTTCAGAAGATGTACACCTAGAAGTTTTGTGTTCTATTATTTGATTTTAAATTATGTTTTTTAAACGAATATAAGTTATGTTACTCACGTACTCTTTCATTTTCAGATTAAATTATCATGATGTCGTAATGACAAGTTAAATGCTGAGCAGTTCGGAATTCAAACAAGATTTTATGGCAGCAAAGTCGTCTCATCTCTTTTCTTTCTTGCTTGGAACTGACTTTCATGGTAATTTAAATAACAGTTGGATTTGCGGTTTATTCAAACTAACTTTAAATCCCATTAGAATTTTCGAGGAATTCCTTCCTGTGCTAAGAGTTGACTTTTTACTCACTTCTCACATCGCCCAAGGCTTGCAATTCTAATCCGTTACTTTTATTTATCGAGAAGCGAGTTCGTTAAGAACTATACGCCTGACTTCTATACGCGAAAAGAATGCCCACAATATTAGCTATTAGTCTATAAACGAAGCAGGCGCCGATCAACGCAGCAGTTTCTGTGCAATTTCTGAGTTTACGTCGTGTAACACTCAAGGCTTGGATCCGTTTGCCCCGCACAGCACGTGCCAGTCGCGGCAGGCCGCACAATCAGAGCTCTGCGTGGTCACCATAGCAAGCAAAGTTAGACGCTGGCCATGTCGACGCAGCGCCACTGAAGGCTATAGTCGTATTATTGGAGCGCTGTTTGCGACATGAATGGTCGCAAGATTTGAACATAATTGCAAGTTTTCTCTGGATGCCTTCACCTTTCTTTGTGAATGCTTTTTGAGTGATCCAATTGGGATGACACGGGTAACTGACGCAATAGAACTTGTACCCATTTCTAGACTATTTGCGCTGTAAATAATTTGCCTAAAGTTATTTGTATTCTATAATAATTACCTTATACTATTTGTAAATCCTGTTTATACATTAATAGTAATTATTATTTTGTAATATTAATACATGATCATTCTATTGATCTATTCTGAAACAGTTATGGCGTGCGATATTATCGTCCAAGTTCCCCGATTAACCGTCAGCGTTTCCGCGACGGCAGTTGCCAACGCACACCCATACGATGTTCAGCACTGGAATCCATGCGACGTCCCTCACAATTCATGGTCAAACCCGAGATCACTGCTCGATGTGGAGGCCTCCGATGTGTGACAAAATGTAAACAAATCCTTAACATCGGATTGGCTGTTATACTACGTGACTCGATAAGACTATTGAGGATCCGGTGCATTATTCTTTGGAGGGCTGCTGCTGTACGCTTTACACTGAGTTATTTGCCTGCAGCTTTGGTTACAAGGACTCCATCCTTCCCTGTAGCTGAGAGGACACATTGGACGGGTCTTCAGGTATCATATGAAGCGTCAATTGAGAAAATCTTAATAGGAATTATTTTCACCAACCTCTCGTGAGGCTGTATTGAACAATGGACAAGCCTTCAGAGGCTCCCATAAGTCATGAAAAAAATGTGATGAAACTGCTTGCTAATTCGGGAAACGTAGAAAGTAGCAACAGTTGGCTATGCTATTCGTGCCAAGAATGCTATTCAGTAAACAAAATATTTACTGCAATAGGTAATCGGCGTAGCTCTGTAAGAAATTCTTCGCTTAAGACTGCAGCGGGGCGTTTGTTCCGATAAGCATTTGCCGCTGGGTCAGACTCAACAGTTACTTACGACGCTCGGCCATCACTAGAGTCGCTTCAACAATGTTAATTATCGTGCAAATAAAAATTTGTGTTCGCCCGAAATGACAGAAATTTGAAGTCTACCATCATTGAATATTGATGGAAAATAAATTTTCCTAATCGATAATTTTCTTTGAGAAATTGGAAAATTCGAACAGCTTCCCTAAACTCATTTGAAACGAATATGTAGTGGCTTAAATTTTTAGTTCGTTTACTTCATCCCCTGTGGAAATGTCACGTCCGCACGTGTATCTTCTCAACCCAGTTCAATGAATCCATTTATATGAAGCATGCGATCTGGAACCTCGTGTAATTTTTGCCACGTGTGTTCGTCAGTCGAGCATCCAAGGTGATTTGAATAATCGTTAGCAACATACATGGAATCCAGTAATCATGTCACGAACACAACAGTTAGTGAATAATATAAGATGATGGTCATCTATAGGCTGCTGTTACAAAGTATATGATTAGCAACCAATAACAAATGTAATGAATGTATTCGTAATGTAATGAAATAAATAATGTTGGTAAATGTAACACAAATGTAATGAAAGAAATTTCTATTAAATCACTCAGTTGAATATTATAAATAATTTCTTCAAGACACCTTCCTTATGAAATTTCTTAGACACATTAAAGTTAAACATACATCACCGAAATGGTCAAGCCTAATTGTACAATATTTGGACAAGAGAGATTAGTAACAAACCTTATCTCATATAATTTTCTTTGGAACTGTACATACTGAAACTTCATCGACATAGACGTTCCCATTTTCACAATTCAGCGCAAAAATGTCAAAAATGAAGACTATTGACTTAATTCTTTCATGAAACGTGATTTTGTCTTCAAATTGAAGCTTATTGCTGTACGATGTAAAACGATGTAAAGTGTCAATTTTTAGCAACAATGTGATTTCTTTATAAGAATTTACGTGTTTAACTTTTGCTGCTCTCCAAGTCACTGTGAATAATCAGGAAAAAAATATAGTGTGTTTTAGAAAAATTTACATTGGAAAACTCAAAATAAGTTAGGTGATTATTTACATTGGAAAACTCATGGTTGAACTAATTTCAACCATGATTAAACTGACGCAGTCCACACATGCCTTCAACGCGCTACACTCATGCGGCAATTTTTCTGTGCTGGAGCGGGGCAAACGAACCAAAACGTGTACTATTCTAGATTTTTTGTGGCCACAAATGAGTGGAATATTTCATATTATCATCTCCATAACTTTGAACATTATAATTTTCATCCAACTTTAAAATTAAAATTAAGTAGCACTATAAAATCATGTTATTCTTTTTATTTTAAATACTTATGGTCAGAATATCAATTTATAAAAATGACACGACTGAAATTTTATTTTCAGCATTTCATTTTTGTAATAAGATTTAATCACATCACAGGGAAAATTTTTTGAATATGATTACAAAGATTAAATTTGAGAAAAGAATGTTAGATGGCAATTTGAATTAACACAGAAGCAGTGTTAAAATATTCACAGGAATAGTAGTACGCAACAGTGGAAATACAGTGTTTTTTTCATAGTTTTTGTCCAAGACTAAGTAACGTTATTTTTCGATGGTTGACCTTCATTTTTACAGGACGCCACGTGCATTTGGTAACTCAAGATTGCTCTTTATAAACTTGTTCAGCACCCGTGATGCATTTTAAATGTCATTTGCATGGCAATTAAGCGCGAAAGTTCTACAATACAAAAGCGTGTCAATAATTATTTAAAAGAGTACCTGAAAATTTAATATAAATTCACAATGCAGAGGTTGAAGAATCGTGCTTAGCCGTTTTTAAAGTCCAGCGTGAGTATTCATGAAATTTAAAGCCACTATTCATGTTGTAATTTCGGAAGATTTAAGCTATTTATAGCCACTATTCGCGTTCTAATTTCGGAGTGATTTTTGAACGGTCCAAGCTTTAATGAGAACTAAAGCAGGGTAGGTTTATACAAGGTTAACGCTAGATAACGAACAAGCTAAACGTCAACAGAACACTGCCAATCAAACACCCAACCCCTCGACGTTCCTGCCCTGGGCAACAAATCCGCTAAAAACCGCAGAAAACAAGTCAAGTTTGACTCGTCATCGCATCGAGTTGTAAGACTTCTTATCATTGCCTCGAATTTTCTTATCATGTGATTATCAGATGACTTAATCAGAAGGGGAAATTGCAGGTCATTGATGACAAAAAGCAATGTAAATCAAATATATTTTAGTTTTCGTGAAAATTATTAATACGAAATTATTTCCTATGAATTAATAGTGCGAATAAGGAGCTACGGTGCCGTTGGCATTGTTAGACAGTTCCTTACCTAGGTGTGCTACTTTCTTTTCCAGTCACTGCACAAAATTACATTAGATTTTTTTTCTGACGAAGCGAAGATTATAACAAATCATGTTCCCGTGAGACGAACAAACAATTTGCAGGGAATTAATAGTATAGCAAATCAACAAATTTGTAGCCACTTATATTCCCAACAAACTGTTGTGCCTGTCAACACCTGAATATTCGGGTCGGTATAAACAACTCGACAGTATCATGAATGAAGAACTTAAGCCATAACTCGGATTGTGCTTTTTCCTGCGCATGTGAGGAAGTCGTCGTCTTGAAGATCGCGCAGTGCATCCTCGTACATTTCTCGCGTGATCATCTGTTGGGAAAAGGTCACCTCTTAGTAAAAAAAATAATAATAACCTGCAATTGTCACGAAATTTGATGTCACAGTTAAAACTATAGTGTGAGGGACTAAAAATTAATGAAAAGCGTCAGATGTATCTCAAAGTACTTGCGTAACTTGAAAAAAAAAATAACTCAGTACTCACTGCAGTGAGTGACAGAGAGCGCATTTTCTCGCCGACGAAAACGTGAGGTCACGGACGGACATGGCGAGCACAATAGTGCATTTTTTCCATGAATGAGAAAATGCGCTAAAAAGATGTCATGCATCTAGCTCCTAAATCCACATCATGATAATCCGTATAATCATTTGAGGTTTAATCAAAAGTCAACCCATATCATCCCCTAAAGAGTGTTCATTTGAAAGAGATAAGAAATACTCACAATATCCGAGGCCTCTTTGAGTTCGCCGTATATTTTCTGCATGTTGTGCGTGCCGCTCTTGCCCTTGGTCTGCAGGAGTTTCCTAAGCGCCTGCGCCACTTCAACACGTCGCTTACGAGACGCGGCGCTCTGGCCCGTAGTTAGGATACTGACATCTATCTTGCCAGAGAGAGGATCAGTCGCCGATTGCTTCAGGGCTTCTCGATGAAGCCTAGTGAAATAATATATAAAAATATTACATAGTGCTAAAAAACTACCCAAGTAACTTTAAAGAGATTATTCAACATATAAGTTTCAAGTTCAAAAGAGGCCAATAATTGAAAGAATCCTTAACAAACCTCCAGGCTTCCTCGACATCAGCGACTTCTACAGTGTGAGCAAGACGGACTTTGGCGTGTGCCTCAGCAAGCCTGATCAGCGACTCCAGTTGCCGAGGGTAGGCTGTGACCTGGCCACGGCCGCTACCCACCTGAAAGAAAGCATTCACAATTATTGTAATTTAATGTTGAAAATAAGATAGGGACACTACTGTTTAATTACACACGAAGTATCTTAAGAAATCATATGTGGGGAAATTTAATTACCAAAGTATATTCCTAAAAACAACAATGCCAACATAAAAAATCTGGAATCAAGAAGCAAAATTTTCAACTTATGGGACATTAACTGGAATTAAATCAGTCAAGTAAAATAAGCAAGGTATACTACGAAGCATGCGCATCTCAAAGAAATAAATTGCGTTCAGTGGCGTAAATCATAACGCTTGTGGCCACAAATAATTTTCATCAAAAAAATTTCTTTAGTCATGAACCAGTCAAGTTCATCATTGTAGTTCAGCAGCTTAAAATGACGTGATCAATGTTTTAACATAAGTAATATAATAGAATAGTAGGTAAGTAATAGTAGTTGAAATGGTAATAGAATGTTTTCTAGCGCTTCAATAAAAAATATAACTCAGTACTCACTGAAGTGAGTGACAGAGAGCGCATTTTCTCATCGACGAAAACGTCAAGTCACGGACGGACAGACGGACAGACAGACAGACGGACAGACAGACAGACGGACATGGCGAGCACAATAGCGCCTTTTTCCATAAATGCGAAAATGCGCTAAAAAGGCGTCAAAATTATTAAATTTATATGTTTAGATGCGCACCTTCCTCATGTCAACATAGGCAGCAATGAGGCGCTGAGCGGCGTCTTCAGACAGCTTAGGGTGGACGTACTCGCGTGCATACGACAGGTAGTCCCTGAGCACCGTCAGGTCCAGGGCCTCTGACTCGTCCTCACCATCGTCGCGGTAGTACAGAGAGACCAAGTGACGAGCCAGACGACGGTCAAATAGTTCGTCCTGCAAGCATAAATACAACAAATTTACCAGATGACAAGTATTCTGCTACTGTTCGCTTACAAATAAACAGGTTCTTTCAATCAGATAAAAAACAATAGCGCCTTTTTTCTATAAATGAGAAAATGAGCGAAAGAAAGACGGAAACATTTTTGTAATGTAAAATTTTACCTGCGGGTCGAGGATGAGGAAGATCAGGTCGAATCTTGACAGAAGCGTATGGGGAAGTTCGATATTTTCAATGATTGTTTTGTTTTTGTTCCACTGCGACTCGACAGGATTAGCTGCAGCCAGGATTGAGGTGCGGGCATTGAGTTGACAAATGATGCCAGCCTTAGCAATGCTAAGGGTTTGTTGTTCCATCACCTCATGAAGCACAGACCTGGGTAACGATTGACGTAAGTTTAAACAGAATTGTACACGTATGGCTTAAAGATGCGGCGTGCATGTGGACACAGGAATCACATTTGATCTAACTTGAATAAACCCTATAACAACAGAACAACTTTCATTACAGAATGAAGACAAGACGTAAAATTTTACACGTGAATTATAAAATGTGGGAAACATTAACTAAAATATTAATTTTCATCATGAACATTATGGAGCTAATAAAGGTAATCCGATGAATTATGCCCATGAATCAATCATGATACGAAATAAATCATTCTAAACATAACATTCATTTTATACGTGTTATGAATGATAAATAAAATAATATTGATACATGTACAATATCTGCCTAAAATGATAGCAATCCATAAAGTATTCTGTGTAAAACTCAGACAACTGACCTAGTTGAGTCAGACATCTTATCGAACTCGTCAATGCAGCAAATGCCGTTATCAGCAAGAACGAGAGCACCGGTTTGCAGCACGAGCTGCCTCGTCTCAGGGTCCTTGGTGATGTAGGCCGTTAGACCCACAGCGGATGAGCCTTTACCGCTGGTGTACTGAGAGCGAGGCAATAGACGGTACACGTATTGCAGCAGCTGTGATTTGGAAGTGCCAGGGTCACCGCACAACAAGATGTTGATGTCAGACCTGCGATTAGAGAAACGGTGAAGAAATAAACCTTGATAAATGTAGATTCACATGTGCTAAAAGATGTTTAATTTTGCCTTCAAAAAAATGTACGCCAAGTAAGAGAGGAAGAAATTTAAATTTCATGTCAAAACTTATATTTATAAAGATTTAATTTATACTTACTTATATTTTACTTATATACTTAGATTTACTTATATTTATAATTGATTTAATAGTTCAAGATATCGCATGTATAGTTCGAAAATTATGAATATTGGCATTGAACTTTTCTTACCTGAAGTGGCCTTTGCCGGCATTAGTGAAGTCCTTTTTAGTTCCTCCGAAAAGCTGAAGGAGAATGCCCTTTTTAATGTCCATGTTCTCATAGATGGAAGGTGCAATAGCTCGCGCAAGTCTTTCATACACGTCGGGCTTGCGTGACACTTCTTTCAACAGGTCCAAGCGCTCGGGACTCAAACGTACTTGGTCACTGTTGTAGAGCAGGGACGTTTCAATAGATTACAAATATTGATATTAAGGACATTATTATTATTTTTTGGATTCATGTCCGCACGATAAAAACGGTCTGAACATGTTAAAGTTGAAGCAAAAGCAAATAGATTGTAAGTAAACGTTTGAATAATCTGTTGCCTTATAGTAAATTGATAGGTAAAGAAGTCTCACCCATCTTCAGAGCCACGCAGTCGTTTATCGTCCATCTTTCTGTAATGGACGACATCGATGTGAGTGCGGTAGACTGCGTTTACGTTCCTCATTCTAGGATTGACACGCAGAGGCACGGCGCGGTAAATACCCGTGACCGAGATGCGGTCACCAGGCTGTACTTTGTCCACAAGATCGTTGTGGGCAAACAGTTGCACGTTGTGGGGAGTTTGACCAGCGGGCATATCATCTGATCAACATGTGCAAAATTATACAGAGCTGGAAGGATTGACAAAACGAAACAGAGGACCGAATATTTTTGTGCATAACATGATTGTGAATAGTTTAAAGATCAACAGGCGCATTGTAATTTATTTAGCCCAACACAGATGATAATTCTTACAAATCTTTTCTGAACAACTCACATATTCAGGAGTTCAAGGCCGGAAATGTTACAACAAATCTCGACGTTCGACGCAACTGAAAATTTTTCATTTTTCAAATTACTTTGGCGAAAAGTGTGAAAAGCTATTGCTTGGAATTACCTGGTGCCTCCTGGAGCTTGACCATCTGCTTATCAGAAAAATGCGAACGGTTGTGGATCATTGTGAAGCTGTGCGACGTGTTGCAGTGAGTGCACAAAGTTGGCTCGGCGATTCGCCCACGGTCAATTTCTACAGAAGCAGTGAATGCACACACATGGCATCTGAAGAAAGCCTCGCGCATCTCTGGTATGATGTTAGACGTCCGGATAACCATGCCACATATGGTTATGAGTTGGTCAATGTCTGGCAAGAAAATAACACATTACAAAGTTAATTACAACTAATTCATCACTAATTGGCTTTATCAAAGATTGGCTAACTAATATCAAAGATTGGCTTTATCCACAAACACAAATTTAGGCTCATTTTAAAACACATGGCAGGCGCATGTGCATTGGGAAAGAGAAAGAAATACTTGCTAAAAAAAATTGCCCAAGTAACAGACAAGACATGAATAAAAACCTGTATTAGCCAGAATTAAGAGTGGAAACAAACCTTCAGGGTTGAGAGCTCTCATATTACGCGTCTTGTCTGCATTGTAGGGACGAACTTGGATCTGATGCTCCAAGATGGTGTCAGGGTAACGCTCAAAAAATACCTCATTTATGGCCATGTCAAATGTAGGGATTACCTGCAATGATTAAACACAAATATAATTCTTAATTGGTTAAACTAGAACCCGTTTATCCAATGAATTTAAAAATGCATGAAGATAACACGGTTTTCGTTAGGTATTTTTATTCATTATATTTTTTACATTACAATGCAGAAATATTTTTTCACACAAAAATTTCTTTCAATTTGTAAATAAATGCATATTGCGGAAAGAATTGCGAGGTAATCATCTATGTACTAAAATATTAAAAACAACTGAGAAATATTTAAAAATTTTAGATATAAAATAAAGAACGTTCTCCTCAAATGAAACATTCAAACAGGGTTTCTTACTTCTTGAGGATAGCAGATAAGCTGTCGGTAGAGATCAGGATCAAACAACTGCAAGTGACGGCAGTTGAGTTCGAGTTTCTGCAGGTAGAGAGGTTCAGTGGAGCTGAAGTGGGAGGGAGTTGCGTCATCAGCCAGATCGTCGGCAGGCACAATGAAGGTGCGGATAAGCTCCTGGAAGCGTGCTCGACACTCGCTCACCACAACGTCAGTGCCCCAAATTACGAGCTGTGGCCCTGTCATGTTGAAATTTGCATTATAAACTCCTGACTCTTCAATACAAAAAAAAATATTAAATCGACAAAGGTGCTTCGTCAAAGCTAGAGACATGCAGATAGTCTGAGGATAGGAACAGTCATTAGTGTATTATTCTCCTATCAAAAAGTCTGCGGGCAATCAAATTATTTTGGTTTTTTTAGGACATATACTTAGATGTGCGATAATAAATATTATATATTTATTACATAATATCCGGATATACTTGTCATAACGCAAAAAGGGATAGGTGAAATTTTACAGATATCAACATAAAAATTTATAATGAAAAAAAGCTTCACTGTATTACCTTCAGCATGCTGAGTGCCTGGGGCGGCCACAGACCCTGGAGTGACAGGACCAGGCGTGGCACTGCCATCAGCACTTGCGGCTTCACTACCTACAGCAACCTGGACAGAAAGCACAATTCAAGAACACTTGTAGAAATTATACAATAAATGAATTCTAAATGACGCTCACTATTTTTACTCATCTCACGCTTCTATGATGTCCTTTTGGCTTTGGCTGGCTTTAAGAAAATTATACCTAATAAATTTACACAATCCAACAGAAAATTTAAATACAACTATATTTATAATTAATTTGAACCCAGGAGCCATGAATAGCAACAGTGATCACATAATAAGCAGTTGCATGCATCATACCTGTCTGTTTGAACCCAAGAGCCTGAATAATATTATGATTATACGTAATAAGCAGTTGCATGCATCATACCTGTCTGACGCGCCTGTCTGTTCTGATGTCAGGACGAGGTCTGATAGGAGTGCCACGCACGCCTGACCGAGGTGTGCGCATTGAGCCAACGCTGCTAGGGGTGCCATAGTTCAGAGGTGACGAGAGATCAGCCTCGGAGACACCTGAAATCATTGTTACAAAATTATCAAAATAAAATAATGCTGACCATGATTTTATTGAATCCAATGAAAAATAATGCATGGTTAATATGCAGTGGGACTTGAAGGTTCTAGAATCACCAGTATTTGACCATTTTAGTAGAATAAAGGGTGAACTCAATCAACTGCAAGGACAAATAATGTACCTACCAATAGAGCAATTCTAATGATGAACATTTATGCCACATGCAATAATATAAATCACACAGGGAAGGTCATACACAGTGCAGCAGGTCTTATATCATTACTACATGAATGACAACTCAATATATGTCATGAAAATTAAATTTAACAGCTCAAACTTTTACCAGGCAAAGGACGGGCAAACTGAGGAGCAGGAGATGTAGGAGGGAGCAAGTCTCCACCCACACTGGGGGAAGTAGGGGGCAGGGGGAGGAGTTCAGATGACTCGGAGCCTTTGGATCGAGTTGTCCTGTGCCAATCAAAAAATTATTATGAATATCACGGCCCCATATATCTATTTTATTTGCAGTGAAAGACACCAAAATAAGGCCAGTCTAGCCAATACCATAAAATGTGCATAAACAACACAGCAATTTGTCCTGTGCCATAAACCCCCAAGATAATTTTATCCATGATTTCTAGATTACATATGAAACAGAACTAAAACTGAGAATTTGTTTACAAGATGCTTGCAAATGATCCCAATCTGCTTGTGCATAACACACAAGCCTAAATTTAAAATAAAAATCAGGCAAAGCAGATCATTTGCACCAGTAACTTTTAGAAATTGCCATGGAACAATCATTGCAACCAGCAAAATTTTTTGAAATCTATGTAAAATCCCCCTGGCATAAAGGTTTTAGGCTCAATCTGCCCCACAGCAAATGCTACAATAATTTGACTTTACCTTAATTTAACATTTTTTCACTCAAATCTAGCAGCATGACTTTTAATTTATATGAATCAATAATTAAAAGTCCATGTTCAAAAGAAGTGGTTGTAATGTCAAATAAATGAAATAAGGAGCAAAAAACTGGCCAAATTTCGACATCTTTTCGCTTCAAACCTGCGACTTGGTGAGCTGGACGGAGGGACAGCAGGAGATGAGGGCTTGCCCCGCCGTCTTGGAGAAGAAGATGGTGGTGGAGCCAACTCGGATGTCGGAGGGACAGCTGGAGAAGAGGGCATGCCCCGCCGTCTTGGAGAAGAAGAAGGTGGAGGAGCCAACTCAGATGTCGGAGGGACAGCTGATGAGGCTCTTCGGCTTGGCGTTGACCTTGTGGATCTTGCAGGCGATGACATGATTAATCTATAAAAGAAAAGTATTTGGATAGGGAACACATAAAATGATAAAAACTTTGAAACAGAGATTACAAAGATGGAAAAAGAATTACATGAGGAGGCCACATACCCATACCAGCAGTATCATACATAAAAAAATGATTGAAATCTTGGGTAAATGAGGAAATTAAAAATTAACTGATTCTAAAGAAGCTGTCGTTTGCCACTATGCCCAAAGCCAATAACACACGCAACTCAGGAGTAACCATATAGTAGATACAACGCAGTTTTAGAGTCCATAGTGCCAACTTGAAATATTGGACAGAAGTTTACTGAACTGTTGGGTAAAAACCATTGTTTCAGGTGATATTTTTGGAAAATCCTGAGCAAAACTAGGCTAGTTTCTCATTTTTTCTTGAAAAAATTGGGAAAGGGGCATGAGAGTGGGTTGAGTTGGCCAGATTCACAAGCAACTTTGTCCAATTTTTTGGTGGCTTCTGCCAAATTCTCTACTTTGGTATGACTGTGGCCCTGCAGTGCTCAACCTGCCACTGTAAAAAAGGTTCAATGTTGTACAAATAAAAATTAATCTTGTTAATTTCTACACAAGTAGCCTACATGCCTGCCATGGGCCATCTACAATTCAACATGGTGTTATCACTGTTATAATGAGATTTGGCAGGCCCATAGTGGCAAACCAGAAATTTGTTTGGTATCAGTTTATTTTCAATTTCCTCATCTACTCAATACATCAATCAATTTCTCATGTATGACAATGCTGGTAGCCAAGATTTCAAATGACACGAGTTTAGATCTATGAACAAGGCACGAAAAGGAAAAGAATCGGCGACAGGCCACATCAGGCCTACACTTCAGCGCCGACATCACTATGTTATGTTATACTTTTTGGTGAATGTCGCATATGAAACTCATCCATGCGACATTTCTTCTCGCTTCGAGTCACCGACATGTGAAACAGCCTGCCTGATCACATCGTTGAAGCTTATAGTGAAAACGCGCTCAAGAACAGACTAGAAAAAGCTATGCAGGAGCATATGTTCAGTCTTGAAATGCCTGGCACCTTACGGACCTGTTGATAAGTCCGGTAGCTAGCTCATACCAACGTCAGCTATGAAAAAGATCTGGTCTTTCAGTTTTTAAGATTTTAGGTATCCTGGGGATCAAGTCGTGAAAAGTACAAGAATCGGCAACAGGCCATGGTCCTATTTTATTAGCATCCACGTTTTTATTCTATTATATTCTATTCTATACGGACACCATAAACTTGACCTATTCACACTGAATCGAGACTTCTCCTAACTCAACCCGCGAATTATTCAGCGGACTCAGGCGTAAAAAGCAAATTTTGTGCAATCAAAAAAATTTCATTAGTACAGTTATTACAGATTATTTCGTTATTTTGTTTTAACGAAAATGAAAAAACGCAACTGTTGCGCAACTCGACAGGCCGCGCTTCCCTTAATCCTGAACGGATCAGCCTAATATATAGTGTAATATAGTAGGCTGAAAATTTCCTATTACTTGCATTTCGACCGCTAAGATCAAGCGTGACCAGCTCTAAATGGGCGTTCGTAACTTAGCTTCAATTTCTGGTGTCAGTCAGTTAAGCTGCTGATCGGAACTGGCGTACTGTCATTCCTCTAATAGGATTATATCTCCAACGGCAGGGTATGTCATAGCGTGCGATAGTGTCGACGTTCGAACGCAACGTGATGTACCCGTGATAGTGAAGATTTAATAACTAATTGATTGTCATTCTTAGGCACTTGCTCATGGCTTTCCGGTTTAGGAACACGCGCTTCATCTCGTAACTCCCAGTTTCTCATTACGCATTTGATTTGTCACAGCTCTCACATCGGTCTCACGAGTCCGAATTGCTAATTTGTAGTTTCCTATTTCGCAACAGTTGTGTACAGACTGCTCGTTTTGAATTGTTAGATGAATAATTTGCAGTATATCTAGAATATTCTTACTTTACCTTGACATTGGCGTTTCCAATCTCAACAGCCCAAGCCTTGCTCGACTTCTGAGGCCAACGATGGAACTCCTACCGTCTATTATGGTTTGCTGGTGCGATAGTAAATAGGGCTCCAGCCTATGGATGATCTGATGTCTAATTCTCTATCAGTCCAGCTTGATATTAGCCTCTAGTGAGGCAAGGTAAATTGCTGGTTAATATACAGATAGATTGTTGGTTTGGGCATGGGTTTTACCCTCGACCCAACCTTGGCGAATATATTTGAGTTTTCACGAGGTTTCATGGCTGTCAATTCTCCTCCTGATCTTAAACTAATTTTTTATAACTCATACGTCGATGACGCCTTTCTTATATTCAAGCATCCCTCTCGTGTTAAACTTCTTCTATTACCTAAACTTGAAACATTATTCTATTAAATTTACCATGGAACTTTAATCGAGCAATAGTTTGCCCTTTCTCGACTGCAATGTTACTATGTCTAATGGCCGTTTTCAAGCATCTGTTTTCAGAAAATCAGCTTTCACCGGCCTATGCACCAGGTTTTTTTCTTTTTTTTTCTTTTAGATTAAAGTTAAACGGGCTTCAAACACTATTACACCGCGGCTTTCGTATTTGCTAGACTTTCCATACCATTCATTCCGAATTAGAATTATTGAGCGATATCTTTTCGCTCAATGGATTTCCTTCTGGCTTGGTGATTACCCTAATTAACAAATACATGTCAAAGCGATACAGCGAAGTTTCAGAGCCTGATAGTAGAAACGTTGTTTACTGTTGTTCTCTTCCATACATCTGCCATGCGTCCGAAGTTGTGTCGAGAGAAAGTATTTGTTTATGAAATACTTACCGGACATAAATTCTTCGTATCTTACTGGTGAATAATTTTAAAATAGGTTCACTTTTTAGGTTCAAAGATATCCTCCCTTCTCACGTGCGATCGTCCCATGTTTATAAATTTAGTTGTGTACGATGTGCATCAGCGTACGTTGGTATGACGGAACCCAAACTTTGAAATTGCACTAGGGTCGCTGAGAATAGAGGAGTTAAAGGACTGGGCAGTTACTGTTGCGCCCTCCTTATTCGGCTGTGCCCATGCACTGACACCGAACAGTGCAACGTTCTAGTGTCAGACACTGACTTTCAGGTTGTTGCTTGTATTTCTGGTGCATCCGATCTGCGAATTTTGCAATCATTGTATATTTTTGAAGAGGAGCCTAGTTTAAATGCAACCTATAGTTCTCATCCATTAGAAAGTGTGATAAGATAGGAATTTACTAAATTACTCTGCCCTTTGCCTGTAAATTTAGGTTTTTAACTTGTGTATTTTTCTTTGGACTCCAAACTTAATTAATTTTCTGATTGTATTTGTGTACTAGATTTATTGAACTGACGATGGAGCTGGTCTCCGAAACGTTTTCAATAGAGATGTGCTGAATTTCTGTCGAGTTTTCTTCGTTTTTAAATTTCCAGTGAATCTGCACTTCAAGTAATCTAGTGGCACAAATATCAAGTAATCTAGTGGCAATAAGTACAAATTTAAGTTTCAGTGTTGGTAGTTACTAGAATTAACATTTCAATCGCACATCTACAAGCAATCCCAATGAGCGCGTTTTCTTCTACATATTTTTAAATTAACAACGGGTGCTTGCTATATCGCCTGAGAAGTTTTTATTTTATTCATTTCGGGTACTTTAAGCTTGATTAGATCATTTAGATGGATGCTGAAGTGACTGTGAAATGTTGATCAGTTTTGTCCAGTGCGTGTAGTTTTATGGAAAACATTCCTGGTACTGTCACGGCGATCTGCAGGAGCGGCGGGAGAATTCTATACCGTAGTTTACTATCTTGCCGTCTATAGAGATAATCACGCCACTGCCTGCTGCTAGAAAACCCTTCACTTGCTCTCTGAATTACGGCTTTGAAGGAAAATTAAGCAAGGCAGGAAAGCGAATAAGTCATTATCTTGTGACAACTGTTGCAAACTATAGACAGCAGTGGTTCCGCCCAAGGGGGCGCGATGTCAAACAAGAGTGTGAAAAATGAATATTTAATTTTAATAACAGCCCCAAAAAATTTCTTCGCCGAAAAAAGACATTATTGCGGACCTGGAGAAACTGCAAACAAAAGAACATTACATAGGATAGCAAGTCGGCTGCATTCATGGGTTGACAGAATTTACTTGTGTTGTGTATTTGGCGCTATCAGCCATTCGGCCGATTCCCAACCCAAACTAAGTGCACATGACTCGTGATGAGGTTGTAAACTCCAGCGTGTACTGTGTCCAACTGGCCCGAAGGAAGAGGGCAAGTAGTATAAGCAAGAAACTGCATAACATAGTGGAAGAAGTCTCTTAATATCTAGAGCTAACTAGCTGTCGCTGTTGTCGGCGTCATCTGCGAGAGCCGCCAGAAGTCTCAAAATAGTGCCTTCCAAACTGCTTGTATCGCGTACCTCTGAAGGATTCCGAACAGTTATCGCACAGAAGATGTGTCCTCTTGCTGGCATTGAATTTTGGACCGGCAACTAACGTGCACGACACAGAGCCGCATGGTGCGTTCGCCGTTAGGGGGCAAACTTTGGGATGGGTTAAACTTAAATACTACGGTGTACCTAAATTATGCCGATGTCTTTCTAGTTTCATTTTTAGTATTTCAAGAAGAGTATCTTTCGCTGACGCAATTGAATTGAATTGAATTTACAGGTAAGATCTGTGCGTTGATACGGGCCAGATTGGATCCTATCCAGTGCCAGTCTGGCAGTCATCACAAATACATAAGCAAAAGATCTTTTGTATTACAAGAACAATTTGAAAGCTTCCAGTGGAGTGTTGTGGGTACCAGTGGAGTGTTGTGGGTACCAGTGGAGTGTTGTGGGTACCAGTGGAGTGTTGTGGGTACCAGTGGAGTGTTGTGGGTACCAGTGGAGTGTTGTAGGTATAGTTTGGGAACTACTGTCGTATAATCACTGTCTTCAACAACAAAAACATCGTTTTGCCATGCGCTGCCACTCAAATCAAATCACATTCCCAGTGACAATTCCCCGTCAACTGTAACTATCCTGCATTTGGCTAAAGAAACAGAAGCTGGAATGCTGGCGATGGCCACCCCGCAAGAATATTTCTCTCGCAACAAGGAGTCTCTTCATAATACTGCTGCAGAACAATGTGGCTCGGGGTTAGCCAGCGACAAGTCCTATACAATTTAGTCATTACTTACATACATGAGCAAACCTGCGAGATAAGTACTTAGTAGACACTTTGTGAATGTGATCATTTTGAACTTATCATCGACGTAGCTTGCTGCATTCAAGTGCCACGTGTGAAGAACTGCAATAACTGCAGGAAACGTGGCTACATTCACAGACCACGTAGCCATCGGCAAAGGTAAGTTAATCCTAAGCTCACAATTAACAGGAATACCTCGGTGTCAGGTTGTAAATACTGACACAGGAACACCTTGCGACTGGATGTGAATACTTCAACTTCAGTCAGAAGAACTTCAGGAGACTTCAGTGAGAAAAAAACCACAAACTCGACGGCGCATGCAGATAGACAGATAAGACTACAACGCTTTCAACAACGTTAGAAATAAAGCAGCAAGATCAAGCGGTGCAGTGAAGAGGAAGCATGGAGCAAGACTTGGTAGTCCTTATATTTGCAACTTGCATCACCTCAGACTTACAGGGGGGCAAGATCGATGTCTTCGAATATGCCCATGGAGGGTGTAACACAATGCGGCCGCAATTACACCTTCACAATGGCATGGATACGCGGGGACACTTTATATAGCGCGCCAGAATTATAAGCAAAGGAGCATTAGAGTTGGAAATTATTTTTTAAATGTCGTATCTATATGTCAGAGTCCTCCAGAGATTGTAACTGCGCCCACTTTTAAATACAGGTTTGATAAATTATGAGACGACCGGCCGGACCTTTTCGGCCCATAGTGCTATTACGAGCTAAAAACTTTGCCAACCATGGTTCTGAGGGCCATTAATGTTCATGTGCTCATGGTGCATCGAGATCCTACCTTGAACAAAGCCATCAGTATTCAGTACTCTACACACGAATCTAGCTGCTTTGCGTCAACAACTGACCTGAGAGCTATGGAAGCAACAAAATTTGTCAGTGGGTTAGAAGGTTGAAAGTCATGCATGTTAATTTAATCGTGTCATTTTATCGTTATGGACAACCGGATTTAGGTAACTGACCGTACAATTTTACTATCTCGGCTCTCGCGGACCGCCGGATCCCTGAGGCAGAGGCAGAATCCATAAGATCCCTTGGCAACTCTGCATCTGTAACCGTGTAAACCTTAACAACCATCGATAGGTGTTGAAAAATGCCTTCAGTTTATTCAAAATTGATGCATCATACTTGTTATGAGATAGGCCATACATGGAATTCATCTTGTTGCTATTGTATGTTGGAAGGATTCCTCAGTGCTTTCATCTACAGTTGCAAAATGTATGGCCTTGTTTATGGGGTGAGTGGCTAGCCAGGCTAGGGGACTAGGATCTAGGGGTTCATGCAGAGATGCTTTTTCCTGTTTACATAAGTGATAAATTTTTTTATGTGTGAATACTATTCAAATTTTAGGAAAAATTACACAATATATTAAGTGCAAATCAGAATGGAATTATTGGATTGATGGTTAATATAGGGTAAACGCGGTATATTCCGACACTTTAAGGACGCATTGAGAAATGAAAAACTATGAAAAAAAACTGTATGCGTTACGTAAGTTCTGTTGCCTTCACATGACTCTCAATTCACTACGCGTCAGCAACGATGAAAAGTCACAAAATGTTGCCATATTTATTAAAAAGCCTTTAGAATGGAAACCTACCAAATCCCTATATTCCGTCACTTTGTGTGGCAACATCCGACACGTGGTGAGTCGTATTG
>NW_025943768.1:0-9433 GCF_000764305.2 Hyalella azteca | reverse complement strand
GTAATGATTTATGCTCAAACCAGAATGTTGGGGATGAGCTTCTTCTTTTTTATTTATTTCCATTAGTCTAATTTACTATATAAATCATGTTCAAAAAAATTTATGCACAAATAATTGTAAGCTCTCTCCATCCCACTTGAGTTGCTTTGATTTTAGTTATTCCTTACAAGAAATTTAGTTACATAGGGTTAATAAAATTATTTTTTCAGGCAACTGAATGTGCCTTCAACGTGTGGTCAGGGCATGGCTACGTTCATCCCATGAGACATGGCTCTGTTCTGCTCTTCAGTTTATCAATGGGGCTCCTGGGATGGATGTATCACTCTGCACACCATCAACCACCTCCATTCCTTGCATCCCTTATAAAGTGAGAATTTAGGTGTTATCAGGTGGTAGGTGTTATCAGGTGGCAGGTGTTATCACGTGGCAGGTGTTATCAGGTGGCAGGTGTTATCAGGTGGTAGGTGTTATCAGGTGTTATCAGGTGTTAGGTGTTATCAGGTGGCAGGTGTTATCAGGTGGTAGGTGTTATCAGGTGGCAGGTGTTATCAGGTGGCAGGTGTTATCAGGTGGCAGGTGTTATCAGGTGGCAGGTGTTATCACCTGCTAAAAACTTGCACAAACTCACCACTAAATTTTTCATGGTATGTGGCTATTTAGGTATATTAAATATTTAATTAAATTTGAAATTAATTAATTAAATAAAATTAATTAATTTTAAATTTAAATTGAATTAATTTTAATTCATGGTATGTGGCTAATAAATAATGTTATTTATTGATCTGAAATAGAATTTAGGTTTCTAATAAAGTTTTTTCTGATATCCAAAGTTATATAATTCAAATATAGTTGCCCGTTATGTAATTTACAATTTTTCATTGTGAGTGAGAACTTAGTGACTGATGAAGAGCTGTGTAACTGTTAAAGTATAGAAATCGTATTGAATTAGATATATTTTATCTAAAATTAAATTTGCATGGGTTGCATAATTTCTGCTTATGATGTTATTAATTTTATTTTAATGGAGCTGTTATTACGCGAGTATGTATTAAGTATTTTTTAAAAGCACAACATATTATTTTTCCAGGCGATGGCATCAGGAGGCGTCAAAGGGTTCTTGGGGAGCCTTGCGCTCAAACTTCTCTCAATAGGGACACGCAGCCCTGCCTCTCTGCCTCGACTCGTNGTTGGTGATACGTGCTGCTGCGCGCTGCAGTATCAACGATAATTTTTAAATAACAAATCACGAAAGGTTAGTTTACCTGGGCAATGTATTTTATATTACCATTATATAGTTTTTTAAATCATTCAAGATGGAGTATTCGAAATTATCAGAAGCGTGTGTTACAGTCTGCCATGTTCGATTGTTTAAAATATTCTCTTTTTATAACTTTTTTATAACTGATAAACTAGAACTGTTTCCTTCCTAGAAGTCGTAATTTCTACCAAGTAACTCATTTCGAAACTGACCGTCTTTTCATTGTGGGACTCTGTTTGGTGTTTATTGTTGGGTTTATTACGCTAAGTGGATTATTTATTCATACGCTATATCCTTGGTCTTCAAGTACAAGTTGTTAAACAAGGTAACCAACGAAAATCATTGTGTTCCTCCTGGTGCTTAGAATATCTTGTTCTTCCGAAGCAACATTTATTGGTGTCTGTTTTACGTGGTGTCTGTATTACGTCAGAAAGTTCAATTTCTGTGCACCAATAATTTGTACACACGTTTTTAGCGCATTTTCTCATTTATTGAAAAAAATGTCCTATTGTGCTCGTAATGTCCGTCCGTCTGTCCGTGACTTCACGTTTTCGTCGACGAAAAAATGCGCTCTCTGTCACTCACTGCAGTGAGTACTGAGTTATATTTTTTTAGCATTGGTCTATTAAGTTTCTAATCAAAGCCTAGTCCTTTGTCTGCTACTTGAGACGTGCGCAGTTCAAGCACAATTCCGTGCATTCACAGGTCCTTTATTTTTGATACATAAAACATTAAATGTATTGGTTATTAAATATTTTAATTAACCATAGAAGATGATAAGTAACGGTGTTTGAATTTAAGAAATATCCCGAAGCCTTTGCTGACATAAAGAAGACATGGTGTCTGACGTAAGCTTTCGTGGGGTTTATTTTATTATGCCGTTTTTTACTATAAATATTTATTTATATTGAACGTGTTTTATTGATAGCCCAAACCTCAGGGGGGTGAGGCGTACCCGCCCACCTAAGAGAACCTCGACGATCTCTGGGAACCCGAGCTATAATTTTATAATTATTATAATATTTAATTGTTATTCATATTCATAATAATACGGTGGATAATTTAATTTAATTTTTTTCATAATAATAATTTAAGTTAGCCTTCCGAGATGAAGTTAGCCCTGAAATGGATTCATTCAGGAAAATAAAAATGAAATAAATTATAAGTCATGTTGTGCAAATAGTGACGTAGCACTGATACACCCCTTAGCCAGGAGCAAAATGGGTTAGGGTGACCCAGTCAGGGTAAGAAGTTCATCAATATTTGGACAAGTTTCGCTCATTTATTTGAGTGCCATCCGTGGTTATCTGACGCCTCCTGCACCACCAACCTCACTATTCATTCGTTAATTTGTTATTCATTATTAATGATTGTTGCTTTGATTTATTATTGCTGTATTATTAGTGTTTTGGTCAACTTGAACGCAAAATGTGAACTCTCTGAGTGCGCTGGAACCGCTCTTTTAATGTTGGTTCATTAAAGAAGCTATCGTTTTGTTATGTAATGATCATTGTGATTCTGTCTCTGTAAAAACACCTTGATATGATACTGATTCATTCTTATTAATTTCAACGTGAAGTCATCGGTAAAAATTTACTTATTTGTTTTTCCCGACAACGTGAACTTATCGGTAAAAACTTGTTGAGGCTATTAATTCTTGTGTGAGTAAAGACAAACGTTTTAAATTAATCATGTATCTTATTAATACATGATTAATTCTTATGAATGATTTCTTATGAGTAATTATGTCTTTATAACGAGCAAGCAGGAATAAATAGATTTAAGGCAAGAGAGTGGCTTAGTGTAGAATCAATCATACGTGGGTAAATGTTTGCTGTCAGGAGGAGTTTTGTGAACTTTACCAGTTCAAGACTATTGTCCAATTCGGTGAGTATTTTCCTCTTGCTTTTTGATTTCTTCAAACAAATTTTTCGTTAATTTTTCATGCTGCCGTCTGAGTTTTTTCATGACGCGCTTGATTAGTTATGCCTTTGGATTTATTAGGTACGACGTTTAATTCTTTTATGGCCTTTATTTCTTTTATTGTGATCGAGTAGAGGTTGTTGCTACATGATGCTTTAACAATAGTCTCCTTTACTGAAATTAATTATGATTAAAAATTATTGTGGAAAGGCTGCTAAACCTGTTGCCTGATTCAGTTCTACGTATCGGCAACGTTTGTATTCCTGGAAACTCTGGACACCCGAGAGTCTCTTGTGTATAAAATATTTGTTATATTATTATCGGTAAGATTGACAGCAACGATAAAGTAATTACAAGAATTATGTGCATTGATTTCAGAGTGATAAAATATTTGTTATATTAATATCGGTAAGATTGACAGCAATGATACAAGAACTGTCTCTTATACACATCTAGATGTGTATAAGAGACAGGTATAGTATAGTATAGTATAGTAAATACTAAATAATCGCTGTATATAATTATAGTCATTGCCGTCATATCTGATAAGTTTCTATTCTCGGATATCTGCATGTCATTCGTTGGGATACACCATGCAAACATGTGTCGTGAACTAATTAAACCAACTTTGTTTATCCTTTTTCAAGCTCTATAGATATTGTCCGTTTTAGACTGAATTAGTCGAATATTTCATCCTTTACGCGCTAAAAATATTGAAGAAGCCTCTGGACAAAACAACAACGAACTCTCTCTCTTTATTAACTGCNGTATTTCGACACGCAAATGTATGACGTCACCATTTCAACCATCAATGAACGCATGGAACTAAAACAAAGCTTAATATAAAGGAAAAACTAGAGAAGTGACGGAATTACCTACGATGTCGGAATATACCGCGTTTACCCTATTAGCCAACTTTCAATGATTCAATCCACCTCAGCCACTTTTTTTTGGTGCCTGAAGTTAAATTTTAGTTGAGAATTTGAGATAGAAAGAATAAAAAAGGGAAGGATTGAAGTCGCCACTTACAGGAATCAAGAAAGAATTAAAGTTGCAACACTCTGAGATTTAAATTAGGAATAATAATTTGTCTTTGTAAGTCAAAACTCAAACTTTACAAGTTTTAGCCATTTTCAAGATCTGTTGCTGGGTAGCTAATTTTATAAAAAGAAAATGCTGCTAACAACTTGAACTTTGATAGCATATCCTTTACTCTCCATGCACTGCATTATTTCAACTGATTTCTGGACAAGCTTCACTGCATCCTCGTCCATCCAACGTACCAGAAACCTTACTGTGTGCGCTTGCAGTCTTCCAGATTTGCAATAATTTCAAAGTAATTTCTAAAATGCAAAAATTTCAATCCAAATGTGTCGCCTTGTTAGCAAGATCTCTGATCTTCTGAAGGCATAAATTTTGCTGCGGATGTGTTGCCAATAATCTTTCAACATTCACCCTTTTTCTGCACCCTGGACAAGACACTATTAGGATTCTAGTTGCCAGTGTGAGTGTGGCAGTGTCTTTCAATACGCAGTCCAGCAAAAGCAATGTGACAATCAAGAAATGTTTTTTTTTTCTTGTGTCAACATATCATTTCTTAACGCAAATTAAGCCTGTGCATTGCAGCACAAAATTATGAATACCACTGGTAACTGGAAAGCAATCAAAATACAACTTGGTTTACAAAGAAATATGTATAAAAAAGTAATCTTTTAAGTTTTATGCACCTCTGGCTCTTGCTTGAATGATAGTAGGTCCTAAGCAGATGGCAGTGCAAGCCTGGGAGTGAAAGCATCAACAACCACACACGGCTCCAGTTTTATTAAAACATACTACCGGCAAAAGAGCTCCACTGCAATCTACATCCCTATAACACGCATCGAACTATAACTTCATGTTCAGAGATCAGATTTAGATCACATTCAGTTGTTCAGGAGTCAGGACAACTAATAGATCCTGTGTTAGCAATAGCAGAGATGTTCATTTGTTTCCTATTTGCTCTGCTCTGGATTTTGCTTTCAACGCAATTCCTGATTTAGAGTAAACTCTGCATTAAGGATTTTTTGCAATTGATCTATCAATCAGACACTTTGTGGATGAATTTTTAAACAAACTTCCATGACAAAGTTTCATAGTACATTTTCCATGCATAAACTTATGAAATCAAAAGCAATCTTGACCAAATCAAAAACAAAACTATTCATTCACAATGCCCTCATGTAAGAATGGCCAGATATTAGATAAAAATGCCTGTGCTTATGGACAATAGTTAAATTGTAAAAAAATTGCCACTTCTTTTACAGATCACATCAGCTCTACAAATCAAGAGAATCAAAGATTGGAAAGATGTTGTGAAGCTCCTGAAAAATTACCTCCGATCTGCAATTTTTGTGGCCATAAATGGCTTTGGCTACATTGGTTTTTTCTGCCTTTTAAGGTCAGATTTACTTTTATATTTTTTGTTACAAAAGTCCAGATGAATGTTTCATAAATATCATTATAATATGGGTAAATATTTACTTACATTTTCTGTGCAATTTTCCAAGGTTTAATGATCTGAAATTTTTTGCTATTAAAGCTCGAGCATTTGAAATAAATTAATCATTTTGCTATATTGAATTTTTTTATATATTCTTTATTCAGTGATGTTTAGGCAACACTTAAATTATTTGAAAATTAGCCCAGTAATTATGACAAGAATTTACATTCATTTTGAATTTTTCCAGACAACTGTTGGGACACATAAACTTCTCGACCATTTCTTTCATGCCAGGCTTTCTATCAGCTCTGATGGCCATCTCAGTAGAAAGAGCATCACGCAGGCCATTGCTGGCTATACATGTTGCTAATATTGTAAGTTTATTGTGCCCAAATGCATTGTGTGCTATGAAGCAATAGCATAGAGAAAATCAAAATCAAGTGAGTGGTAATGTTTTATGCTCGAACCAGCATGTTGGGTATGAGCTTCTTCTTTTTGACTTATTGCCATTAGTCTAATTTACTATATAAATCATGTTCAAAAAAATTTATGCACAAATAATTGTTAGCNCTTCAGTTTATCAATGGGGCTCCTGGGATGGATGTATCACTCTGCACACCATCAACCACCTCCATTCCTTGCATCCCTTATAAAGTGAGAATTGTTATATCTATTTTTCATTCACATATCACTGCTCTAAAGGGAATCAATCTTTCAGTGATCAATCTTTCATGATCAACATTCCTTTGGTGTTCTCAATGAATTTTCCATTCTAGCTCAAAATCATTTCCAACTCAAATCACTTCCAGAATTTTCCAACTCTAGCTGTACTCAAAATCATTCATTTTATATTCAATTTATCCTTTATAAGCTTCTAATTTGCATTTTTTTGCCAGGTATTTTGTGGGGGCAGGAGAGTGTGGGAGCCAAACTTCCTCATTGACGCAATCTGAGCCCACGAGCCAGCAGGGCCGTGAGACTGTGAGTCACAACTGCCGTTGTCAAATTAACTTCATAATTTGAGAAATGCTGTGTTAAAAATTAAGTGGCAAAATTGAAGGTTATAATATTATTTTATTGACAAAGGGTCATTTTAATGCTGTGTTAAAAACTAAGTGGCAAAATTGAAGGTTCAAATATTATTTTATTGATGAAGTGTCATTTTAGGTTTTATTTCCTGCAATTTCTCACAATTTGAGAAATGCTGTGTTAAAAACTAAGTGGCAAAATTGAATGTTATAATATTATTTTATTGACAAAGTGTAATTTTAGGTTTTATTTCCCACAATTTTCCACAGTGGTTTGCACGCGTTTTGTGTAATCCTAGACACAGGAGCTGCCCTCATTCCTCATCATGTCTCCATTACGCTCTAAAGGTGAGAGCTGTACTTTGTTATCTAGAACATTAGGTAGCTAAAAGGGCAGGTGTTATCAGGTGACAGGTGTTATCAGGCGGTAGGTGTTATCAGGTGACAGGTGTTATCAGGCGGTAGGTGTTATCAGGCAGTAGGTGTTATCAGGCAGTAGGTGTTATCAGGTGACAGGTGTTATCAGGCGGCAGGTGTTATCAGGCGGTAGGTGTTATCAGGTGGCAGGTGTTATCAGGATGTTATTACGCGAGTATGTATTAAGTATTTTTTAAAAGCACAACATATTATTTTTCCAGGCGATGGCATCAGGAGGCGTCAAAGGGTTCTTGGGGAGCCTTGCGCTCAAACTTCTCTCAATAGGGACACGCAGCCCTGCCTCTCTGCCTCGACTCGTCCTGAGCCCGACCTTCTTGCTGAAGCTGCTGCTCAACCCTGACCACTTACGGCTCGCGCTTTTTGTAGCGTGGTTTAGTGGGGCTTTCAGGTTTGGTGCTTGTGCCTGCCGACGACTCAGGAATGGAGAGAGTCCGACCAATGGAGCTGTCGCTGGATCCCTTGCTGCCCTTGGCATGTGGTTCAATCCATCACCATCACTGGCCCTGTACTCAGCATGGAAAACGCTCGAAGTAAGCAACAACTATTATTTTTAAGTAAAATTTTAATTATGTACCTCAAGGAGGTAAGTATTAAAGTTGAATTTATAGTTCCATTTCGTTTGGTCTCTGTAAGTGCTATTTGTTTATGAAATTATACTATGTACTTCCCGTTCCATCAATGTGTTCCAATTCTCTTGATGTACATATGTGTTAAAATGGATTTCTTCCATTTGAAAAATAACATCGAGCTTTGAATGCCATCGGAACATTTGACATGAGCGAGACTTTGCAGGTTTTGTGTTGCATGGGAGTAAAGAGTGGGCACCTGCCCGCCGTGCCATATGCTACGGAACTGCTCTACAGCATCATGACTGGCTACCTCTTCCATGTAGCAGCTGTACATCAACAATACATCAAACCATCGTACTGGAGGCTCCTTCTCAACCTCACCGATGGCAGGTATGTCTCCCTACGCCACTCTGTTTAACACTAATTAACTTGCGTGCTGGAGCTTGTCGTGAGTGGGTGAAATGTTTGTGGGATATGTATGCCCACCTAAGATTATAATGAATTTGAGGCGTGTTCAAAACTGCCTCTACCTACGAAATAATTTTTTTTAATTTCTTTCGAAATGTCAGTTTCAGAGACGTACTTTTTTCGAAATTTGCCTATTCTTGCATCACTCAGAAAAATTTCTTTAGCAATGTGAAATGGATTTATATCCACGGTTATTATTACACCGTAAGTAAGATTTTCCTTACTCAAATAAAAACTCCTTGTGGCTAAGCTAGTCGGATCATTCACGGGTGGATGATTTATGTGACTTTTCCTCAGGATGGCGCAGTTCAACCGTCATTTGCTGTACCCTTATAAGATGGACAGCGCTCGCAACTTCAATGGCTTCTGGCCAGACTACAAACTGGAGGACCTCTCGCCAGCCTTCCTCCACGCTTACCCTGATGGACTCGTTTCAATACCTCAATGAACTATTGCCCCTTCATGAGAAAACGCTGCATAAGTTTCTCACAACTTATGCATTATATTATTTTCGCGTATATTTTAAAATTTACGAAGCTACTTGCTGACAGAAGTGATCAATTTTTAGCTTGCAATGATGACTTGTGTTGCACAACACACTTTAGTGTCATGATTGATGTCATCAAGCGAATTTGATGCGATATTATACCATAAGGACGATGCAAAATGGATTTTACTTGAGTGTTGGGGCACGTACCTACGTGTATTAGAGAGCTAGATCATTGAAATTGAGGCTGATGCGATATTATTGATGTGATGTGTGCATATCACACACGTATGTCTATCTATGTGGGGATTTATTAACATTCGCCTCTTATATTTAACTTTTTCGTGGACCGACATAGAATTTATTACTACTGAAAAATTCACTTTACTTGCCGTATAAAGGTTGTGTTTTAAATTCTATATCATGAGTTTTATTCGTCGAGTCTGTTATGTTGGTGATACGTGCTGCTGCGCGCTGCAGTATCAACGATAATTTTTAAATAACAAATCACGAAAGGTTAGTTTACCTGGGCAATGTATTTTATATTACCATTATATAGTTTTTTAAATCATTCAAGATGGAGTATTCGAAATTATCAGAAGCGTGTGTTACAGTCTGCCATGTTCGATTGTTTAAAATATTCTCTTTTTATAACTTTTTTATAACTGACAAACTAGAACTGTTTCCTTCCTAGAAGTCGTAATTTCTACCAAGTAACTCATTTCGAAACTGACCGTCTTTTCATTGTGGGACTCTGTTTGGTGTTTATTGTTGGGTTTATTA
>NW_025943767.1:0-1089 GCF_000764305.2 Hyalella azteca | reverse complement strand
TCAGGTCTGTTATTCCCATTTCCCAGAGTAAGATTTATTAAATATTGCCAGAGTCAAATCTATCACTCAACATGTCAAAGAATGATTGAGCGCCACGAAAGTTTTGTTTCTCATGGAAAAACTCACAGGAAGCTCGGACATTTCATATCTAAGTAGAAATAATGCATTCTATACTTTATAAGGGATGTTTAATTTGAAAGTGCAAAATGTGTGTTAATGGCCCTGCAAGAAGTGGTTCAGAGCAAACTTTATTGTAGCACGTGTCGATTCTGCTTGCATTCCAACTATAAACTTATCTTGCAAATCTTTTATAACTATGGGTACTTTCTAGCTGTTTATATATCTGAAATTTGTTTCAAATTCGGTTTGTTCTTATTGGAAAAAAATATCACTGACTCATTTTGTTGTATGAATGTAAATAACTTGACTTTGAGCGTTCTTTCTGACGAATCGTGAATCGTCACCCGCCTTCACAGCTGCCGTTTCTAAGTCTAATAAACATGGTATTATCGACGATTTATAATCACTAATTGTAATTGAAGCCATTAGCAAAGATATAACCAATCACTAATCGAAGCCACAACTCCGACAGGTGTTGTCGAGTTCCTGACCAGCGGCCAAGTATCAATGGACCATCAGGACTTCAAAGGCCACGGCTACAAGAACAGCTTGCATAAACTCACCGTCATGAACAAGAACCACTCACATTCGTCCAATAGCAACCTCTACACGCATAGCTTCAGATTGCGACCAGCGTACACGAGCGATATCATGCCCTATACCAACTACACGTATGACTTCAAGGGAATTATTGATTACATCTTCCACAGCAGCGACACTATGATCACTCTCGCCGCGCTCGGTCCTATTTCCCTCGACTGGTTCAAGGACAACAAGGTTGTGGGCTGCCCGCACCCACATGTGCCCTCTGGTGAGTTGGGTCCTGCTCAGTCATTTCCTTTCTGCTCAGTCAGTTCCTTTCTGCTCAGTCACTTCCTTTCTGCTCAGTCACTTCCTTTCTGCTCAGTCACTTCCTTTCTGCTCAGTCACTTCCTTTCTGCTCAGTCAGCTCCTTTCTGCTCAGTCACT
>NW_025943766.1:0-260 GCF_000764305.2 Hyalella azteca | reverse complement strand
CCACCAAATCCACTTCCTCCTGCAGGTGGTCCTCCAAATCCACTTCCTCCAGCAGGTGGTCCACCAAATCCACTTCCTCCTGCAGGTGGTCCTCCTAATCCACTTCCTCCAGCAGGTGGTCCACCAAATCCACTTCCTCCCGCAGGTGATCCACCAAATCCACTTCCTCCAGCAGGTGGTCCCCCAAATCCACTTCCTCCAGCAGGTGGTCCACCAAATCCACTTCCTCCAGCAGGTGGTCCATCAAATCCACTTCCTCC
>NW_025943765.1:0-718 GCF_000764305.2 Hyalella azteca | reverse complement strand
GGAAAAAACACTTTTTATTTATTAAAATATACCTTAGGGTGGAAAAAATTAACTTTTTTATTTGTAATAAATGCCAAAAAATGCGAGTGTTTATTATTATTTATGGAAAAATGGCCGTCGCCTGGAGCAAGAGCAGCTGAATAAAAGTAATTTTTCTTTAGTAAATATATTGATGGCGAAAATAAGAAACTTTTTCATCTGTAAAAACTTTCAAAAAATGCGCGTGCCGTTTTGTATTAATGGAAAAATGGGATTAAAAAATAATTTATAAAAAATGGGAGTGTATTGATGGAATTTTTCCGTTAAGAAAATTTCTAATTGAAAAATTCATTTGATAAAAAACTTAAAAATTTTTTTATTGACGATAATAATCTGATGATTGAACAGCGGCGACATTCTTGATTTGTGAAATTAGTTTAAGCAATTTTAATCGCCACTTATTTTCATTACAATTCAATTAGTAAACGAAACGGAGAAGACATTAATTGGTTGCTGAAATTAATCCGTAAGACAAACATTAGCGTCAGTTTTTAGTTACAAAATAAATTTATCAATAATACATAAGAGATATCTTCCCCTATATTGAATAAATCTTCCGAAGCACAGTTCTCCATTCACATAACATAAAAAATATAACTCAGTACTCACTGCAGTGAGTGACAGAGAGCGCATTTTCTCGTCGACGAAAACTTGAGGTCACGGACGGACGGACGGACGG
>NW_025943764.1:0-669 GCF_000764305.2 Hyalella azteca | reverse complement strand
TATTGTATTCCAGTTAGTTATTGTATCCTAAAAACTTGGATACAATATTACCATAAAAATGTTCTTCTTTTAAATAAAACTAAAACAAGTTTCAACTTCATAACGTTCTTAGTTTTTTTATTTATCAACAAATTAAAAGGGTCAGTTAATTCTGGTTCACCCTGTATATACGTATAGCACCAGTTAATGTGGTATACAACTATACATGTATTGTACAAGTTAATGAGTGAGCGGGTCAAACTAACCTGTACTCAACGGAGTAGATGGACGTGGCCCTCGTCTTGCTCTGACCTGCACACACACGAACACGTTAATGAGGGCCAGGTTAATGAGAAGGTAGGTTAATGAGGAGCAGGTTAAGGGGGAGGCAGTTTAAAGGGGAACAGGTTTATGAAGGCCAGGTCAATGGGAAAGCTTGTTAATGAGGAGAAGGTTAAAGGGCAAGCAGTTTAATTGGGACCAGGTTAATGGGGGCCAGGTGAATGAAGGCCGGATGAATGAGGGCCTGGTTAATGAGGGTCTGGGTAATGAGGGTCTGGGTAATGAGGGCCTGGGTAATGAGGGTCTGGGTAATGAGGGTCTGGGTAATGAGAGTCTGGGTAATGAGGGCCTGGTTAATGAGGGTCTGGGTAATGAGGGCCTGGGTAATGAGGGTCTAGGTAATGAGGG
>NW_025943763.1:0-2019 GCF_000764305.2 Hyalella azteca | reverse complement strand
CTCAGCAGGTAACCAGCACGCTGGCAACCGGCTTTCACTGTGTACGTACCCTTAGACACTTGTAGGCCACAGCCGTCAATGGCTTCGCCCCCTATGCATCGTCAACATGTGCATTCTCAGGCGTCCCTCTTCACCCAAGGAATTCTCCTTTGCCTGGTCAGGCAAGCCTGAAAACCCTGCGGTGCAAAACTTGTGTCGTACAAAGGACGCACCCAACCCAATCGAAATCTCATCAACTCCCAGCGCATGATTTCTACCGTCTACGGGACGCAACATACGGCCACTATATTTTAAAGTCAAAATGTGAGTATAAGGAAGGGTTCCCAACAAGCTACCTCTGGTATAACGGCCCCTAAATTTTAGGGCATCGGCCCCCAGAAAGTGGCCTTTTTTGAAACATTTGACACCCGATGAAACGTGTCAAAATGAACAACTTGCTGACTTAGAGACCTGACGAGTAAATAAGTTTGCTTCCAGTAAAGCTGCTATCAAACATTTTTGCTGATTAGTCGTGTGGTAACAACGTGTGCAAGACAATAATGATTACTTTGTATTTAACTTAACATGATGGTTTAAGCTGGCAGGAAAGCAGTAGTAGAGAACATCAAGCAAGAGTTAACGTAGCAAGTCACCAACCATTGTTGCGTTTTCTTACTTTTTACTCAACGGTTGATGTTAGGAATGTTAGCTTCTGTTAAATCAGTCAAGAATTAATGTAGATGAAAGGCTACCAGTATTACTACCTTCTGATGCTATTAACAGTATTAATTAATTATTCACATTACCATGTATATTTTGTGACAGGCGAATCGGCAGCGTATAACGTTTATGAGCAGGCAAAGTTATGACACTATGATTCTCTTATAGCATTTTTTTCGAGACCATAGCTGTCACTACCAGCGCCTTTCTTTGTTCCACCTAGAGAAAATAAATGACAATTTTCGGGCATTAACAATGACAAGAATACTATTTAACAAATGCTTGAAGGAAAAATGGAGATAACTTAATAATTAATATAAATATCAACTTGGAGAGCTTTATAATTGCCATCTTCCTAGGTAAAGACCTCCATACATATTATTAAAGTTGATGCAACAATTACTGTATTACCAATAAACAGAAATGGATACAGCAACTTTTCAGGTCCTCTCCCTTAGTCAGCAATTTATTCACTTTGACACATTTCATCGGCTAATTGTTTCGTATTTCGAGATTTTGCATCCTTAAAAATTACAAAACGCGATCTAGAAAAAAATAAACCTAACTTCACAAGTGTTCACAACGTTTACAATAGCATATTTTCGCCGTAATTATGTAACTTGTAATGGTCATTATTTACGTATATTCTCTTTCCCCTGGACATAGGCTCAGTTGAAGACCGAGAAGGACAACAGAAAAAGGAGGTAGTGCCTACAGTGCCTCGACTGTCGAGGAGTCACGGCACTGACCAGAATTGTTGCCCCGCTGCAAATGGTAAAGATCGAGGGACATGCGAGACGCTACAGGCTGCATGTAATCAGGCTCCCGCACTCAACGAGAGATATGTACATAATCGCTCGACCACAAACGTACAAGGTGCCAGAATACTGAGATAGTCACGGTAAGTAGCCAATGATCAACAGTAGCGCGAGATTAAACTATTGACGACTGACTATGACACGACTATGGACAAAATGTCATAAATGACGTAGCATCTGTGGATGCCGCCATGGTGCGGTAAGATAAGATAATAAAACATGTTATTTTTACTCCTTGAACATTACTGTTACGCATTGTAATAAATAAATATTACCGTCATCATAAGCTTACCTGGTGTCTGTGAAAAATAAAACATGCTTATTATTTCCCCTACATCACGAATGTTTTTCATATTTTTCAACTATATGTCTTTATCATGTTGAAAATCTATATTTATCCTAATCGGCAGAAGCAAGAGGCTTAAAACGTTGCGAAATATCGACTATTCCCTACCCAACAGTTACGATCATGGAACTCCGCCGTTATTCCGACGCAACTTCG
>NW_025943762.1:0-350 GCF_000764305.2 Hyalella azteca | reverse complement strand
AAATAAAAATAAGATAACATGTAGAGAAGGTACTATCTATTTACAATTTGTGTAGGATAGGAACTGAATGCAGCATTTAAACTGGGTTTCTGTTTGAAAATATATAATGATTCTAAAATTCGTAGGGCAGAAACACCGGTTGTGGAGGCTAAAACTCTAAAATCACTATTGGACACCGGGACGTTGCACTGCTCGGCATGAATACGAACGGCTGAATGAGGGGGAGAATGAGGCACGGCTGAATGAGGGGGAGAATGAGGCACGGCTGAATGAGGGGGGCACGGCCCCCTCATTCAGCCCTGCGTATTCATGCCGAGCAGTGCAACGTCCCGGTGTCCAATAGTGATTTT
>NW_025943761.1:0-288 GCF_000764305.2 Hyalella azteca | reverse complement strand
GGGCCTCAGCACGAGCGTTGCAGGTAACTATAGAGTGTGTGCAATTATACGGCACTCAGAGACGTGCTCATAGCAAGACCACGATCACTTGGGCCCATACTTTCGAAAAACGTTAAGAGATCGTAAGTTCATCAGCCAATCATTAACGGCCTTTCAAGCAAAATCCACCAATCATAGACAAGAAAATAGAGCGTAAGTACTGTGGCTCACTTAGCGAATTTTGAAAGTATGGCTCCTGATCTGCAAGAATACGATCGCGAGATCTGCAAGACCACGATCGCGAGATCT
>NW_025943760.1:0-525 GCF_000764305.2 Hyalella azteca | reverse complement strand
TGGTTAGAGTTTTCGTCAAAATATGTCAGTTTGGGATATTGCACCTCAATAGCTAGAGTTAAAGCTAAAATCGCTATTGGCAAAATAATTTTCATTTGCTTTCTCCTTCTCTTAGTTTTACCTGTAGGCAAAGTATTTATTCTAGAGCATGAAGTCGATCGAGGGAAAAATTCCGCAATGCTACGCCATTTTGCCCTGCACTGCTCAAATCGAACGCAATTTTATGGTGTCCAATCAGAAGCTAGAGATTTAATTCTCACGTTTGCTATAAAATTGTTGTCATTTTTATATGTTATATGAATTATATGTTATATGTTACACAAGTAGGAATATGTTATATGTATTATATGTTATAACAAAAATTGTCATTTTTGTTATAATTTTTCACCCAGGATATTGGTTATCCCTTATCGCCTACCACTCGAACGTTTTCCTTCGAAACTTTTTTTTTTATTGTTTGCAGAGCAATGATGTACCTAATCTCAAGGGAGTGAAGAATTTAGCTCCCGTTAATCTTTTCATTAA
>NW_025943759.1:0-1863 GCF_000764305.2 Hyalella azteca | reverse complement strand
TTAAGCCAACCTGTGGCTGTGGCCAGTATGGAACTCGAGATTACTAGCATTAAAAATATCTTAAGGTGATTTGCTTTAGAGCTCGGTATGTTTTGAATTAGCCTGAGCTGGTAGTTATCATGGTGTTTACCACCTTTTGTCCATTAGATTTCACCTTATTATGTTACATGAGCCATGAGAATCAACATGTTTATTGTTGTCGAGACTTGTCTTACATGACTCCGTGTCTTAGATTTCAAGCGATGAGAACTTTAAATCAAGCTCTGGAATGCTCACATTTCTTATATTTGAGTGGCGGTGAAATTTTTAACTTGTATTCAAATTGATTTCTGTCGTAACCAAAATAGCAAACCATATCCTTTGAACTTTATGATGATAAATTTGATATTTGATTTCATTTCTATTTGCACTATCTCTAATTACATTCTGATCGTGCAGGATTTACGGTGGTTTTATGAAGTAAACATTCAACGAAAATATCAAGCTTTCCTTGGACCTTACTGAATTTAACACGCCGTCAACTGCCTAGACCGCCTTTATATCCTAGAGACCCGGACTAGGCAGTATAAACCCTCATCTCTACAGATTGGACTCCAGCCATGGCTGAACTAGTATAAGGTTGACCCTTGAGAAGCTCATTGTCGCGGATGGAGCATTTTGTTAGCATGTAATGTCACTGATCTCAGTGACGTCACGGGTATTAGCCAATCACCGAAATGCGTTCAAACCAGTCAACCAATCCGTCATGGGAATGACGGGTTTGTTTATGTTTCTCGATCTCAGTGACGCAACAAGAAAGCTGAACTAAAAGGCGGAACTTCTCGTGGGTCAACCTTATATAGTTCAACCATGGACTCCAGCTATCTATCATCTAACTACCGGATTTGTCTGAATTCTGGAAGAATTTGTAGAGGAATTTATGGTTCAATATTTTACTATTGCATCCTACTTACATATATTATGTATGTACATGCTACCACCAAAATTTCAATATTTAATGCTTCTTCTAACTTGAAAATGAAAGTTCGTGGCATTCGAATGGTCGTTAATAAACAAAAACTACATCATGAAACTTGCCTGTCAAATTACCGTCATCTGAAGAATTGTTCCACTCTCTGATAATTTAAATCAACCAATTCTCTGGTCATCAATCGAACGTGTATTTTGTATTACATGCATTCAATTGACCAAAGACTTCGAGATATTTATAAACAGAACATACTCTGGAAATGCTATCTTTATTTCGATTCAGAAACTATATTCAAACAACTTTTCAGATTATATTATGCTAATTCAAAGCTGTTGTAATTATGTTTGGACATTCTATGAATATTTTTCGTATTTGCCTGTAGCATGTAGAATCTAAACCGCCGCCCGACTGACTAAATAATAAACTGTCATTTATTTTTATTTATCGATGATTCTGATGCACTTATTGGTTTGATTCTTCTTCAAATTCGGATGCCAGAAAAACTGCCAAAATATTTTCCGAATCCGAAATTTCATTTGAAAACAAAATCAAATAACTATAAAGGTTCATACATTCATGTTTTTGTGAAGGAAGAACTTGAGAATGAGATCTAAAGATTTGCTACAGTTTCACCATGTGAGAGTAATCGGTTCCGTAAGATCGGATCAGTCGCTCCGATAAATCAGATCAGTCGCTTACTTGGCCAAGAGTCAGGTGGCTGGATTCCGTTACGGGTTCTACTGTCGGGCGGACGTGTGTCTATAGCTGTTCGGTTCTTGGGGTATTCGGTGCTATTTGCCTGTTTTCCCCAACAATTTGACGAGACTGGACATTCGATAATTGCTTCACTGTGGGCCTTATTTGTAGAAAAGTTACCTAATCATTTGTTCTGT
>NW_025943758.1:0-386 GCF_000764305.2 Hyalella azteca | reverse complement strand
ACATAAAAGAACGCCAGCAAAATTAGAGAGACTTCCTTCGGCCAGAAGAATATTTAACTGCAGTTTTACTGCATTTTACAGTAAATTTTTATTCTATTTTGTGAGGCCTTGTCTAAATAGCGATGCACTTTTAGGTCTTAACGCTGGTTGACTGGACAATTAATTAATTATTAACAACCTGCGTTATTAATTGACTGCAATTCAAAGCGCAGCATGGCTGGATGATAGAGCATATCAGTGCTACGTCCGCTCACTGCTCGTCCTAAAAGTAAGAATATTTGCCACTACTCAGACAATAGATGACCCCATTTATTTTCATGAATAAAAGTAAACTCAGTGTGTTACAATTTGGACCATAAAACCCATTCAATTTTCTGGGTGAGTGC
>NW_025943757.1:0-877 GCF_000764305.2 Hyalella azteca | reverse complement strand
TTTATTATATAGAGAAATGTGATTAAGAAGCTCGACGTGAACTCGTCTTTGGACTTCAGGAAAAGAAACAAGAGCTGAGAGCGTCGCAGCGCGGGCGTCTGAAGCAACTTCTGTAGGTACTCTTCGAAAATCTGCGGGAAATTCAGAAATTTTTTAAAAATTTTGATATATTTCTTATTATATAGAGAGATCTGAAGCAGCTTCTGCAGGTACTCTTCGAAAATCTGCGGCAATTTCAGAAAAATTATAGAAATGATGAGAATAGATAATAATATGCGATATCTGACACGGCTGCTTCAGGAAAAAATATCAAGTTTGAAAAGATGGTGCGATAGAAATTTTTGAAAAAATTTAGCAATTTCTAGAGAAATGTTTGAGAAAGGATATATATTTAACAATAGCAAACAATAACAATATTTAACAATAAGAAACTCAGCTGCCATAGAATTAAAGTTAAAAAGCATTCAAATTTGTATGGTTACTTTATGAGCCTGGTCATGAAATGCGAGAACGGTTCACCGACAGGAACTTGCGCTACTTATTTATGAACTACGTAAAATAAATGAATATCCTATTCGCTGAACTGAAAATTTACATAGATAAAAATATTACAGAAATTGAAGTGGAAACATTCCCGACATAAAAACGGAATTCCCCGTCATTAAATTGGAATATTTAAGAATAGCTACTGAAACATTCCATACATTGTAACAGTATGTAGAAATAGTAGTGTGATTCCGAGATAGAAGAATAGATAGAATAGAAGTTCTATTCCGAGATAGAAGTGTGAACATTGCTGACAATGAAGAGGAAATAGCGTGACCTGTCTGCGTGTGAGCATGAAGTCGCTAGCGTGTGAAGGCGTGAAGAGTGAGCG
>NW_025943756.1:56203-68024 GCF_000764305.2 Hyalella azteca | reverse complement strand
GGAGAAGGCACTTTAGGAGAAGGCACTTTAGGAGAAGGCATTTTAGGAGAAGGCACTTTAGGAGAAGGCACTTTAGGAGAAGGACAGTTAGGATAAGGCACTTTAGGAGAAGGGGTACAAAAATGACGTTGGGGAAGAAAATAACTGCAGAGCATTTTGTGGCAGAATGTTGAAAAATGGCGTCAAATGAAGGAGTATCCGTGCGGCAATTTAGAAGAAAGGGCATAAATTGGCGTCAAGGAAGAGAATAACCGAGTGGCAGATTGGATCAAATGGAATAGAAATTGTCAGGTTGTCCACCGTCGTCACCCATACTCTCAGTAGCATTTCCCGCTTCACCTTCCGTGACATCATTGTTGTACGTCTATATAAGCTCCTCAAGCATGCCCTGATGCAGTCGCAGACCAACATCTCTTTAGCTACACTAGCAGCCAGCCTCTATTCGCGTCTACTTAAGACGACTCCAGCAATCGTGTCGCTGGCGATCGTGTCGAAATAGTTACGTTATCGATTCCTGTAATAATACCTCATCATGTTTACCTTTAAATAAATACTACTTAAAGTAGCATTCCTCTTTCATTCCTCCTTATTATATTACATGGATATTAATTTGAGCCGGAAACCATTGAGACAGTATACATGATTAATTATTATTCAAGTGTCATAGAAAAGACACATGACGACAACAAAATTATTGTAGAAAAATATTCACTTTTTTCATCTGATTAATTGAACTATGACAGACGCTCGTAAACAACGCAGCAATAAAAATTCAAGAAGATCAATGAGCAAGAATTGTTGCAAAAGGAATTTCGACGAACACAAAATTCAATTGTTTAGAATGCAAATAATTCAAGAATTTCCTTGAAAATGCTGTAGAGTAAAAGTCTTAAACGGCACAAAACACAATTCGAATTTCACACTTAATGTGCACCCTTGTTTAAGTCCATGCCATGTCACAATGTTTACTTGTTCAGATCTATGAATCGTATTTTGAAGGTTAACTCTTCTCTTTACACCTCTGTCTTGTCTTTTGAAGGTACAACGTTCAATATTTTATGTTCATACCTCGCCTTATGAACGTGCAATGGTTCTCTTTACATCTCTGCCACATATTTTGACTATGCAATTTTTGGACTATGCATTTTTTTAAATCTATGCCTCATCTTTTGCCAATAAAGTTTTCACATATCTCGCTAACAAAGCTCTAGTAAAGGCCTGCCGCTTGCAGAATCAAAGCAGGATGACTTCAGAGAAGAATTTATTTTGCTTATTATTTCATGAAACATCAAAGACTGAGGCCGGGCGTCTGCAAGCGATGTTGCTGCTAATGAAGCTGTCAGTGCCTTGCTTTGTGCCGTGACAGTACAGTGCATTGCACCAGCTGCCGTCCTATGTACATTTCTGTCTATGGCTCTGAAAACGATATCGATAATGGATGCATTAATTATCGAATTCGTCCATTAAATGTCCGGGTACTGCAATTTGTGTTACTATGTAAATTTATGCAGGCAGCGAGTAACAATTGTGCAGTGCAAACAAGTGTCAACTAATGGTAGGCTTCTCTGAATGTTAGGCACTTATAAACGCTCACGTGCAGAGCTTTTCTGTATTTGTTCTGCCAACGCTCTTCTCTAAATGCGATTTGCGAGTCCAAAGTGTGAATTTACGTATTTTTGGGCGTGGTAGTAGAACGATCGGCTGGGAGTTAGGTCACAGTTAACAATCTTTACTTACAGTCGTTTTTAAAAAGTCAGAATAACGCTTTCAAACCGTGGTTTTGATTATATTAAGATTTTCAGTTTAAGACGAGCCGGTAAACGGTAAATTTAGGAATTGTCCTTCGCAGAAACATGAATATAAAAGTTTAAGGTTAGCCAGGAGTAAAAAGGCTAATAGTGAAGTGAACCTGCAACGTAGAGCTTCATCAACTAAAGAAATAAGGACTGACGCAGGCGAAAGAGGTATTGGATGATGCATAATTCAGGACAAACAACGTCATTTAAAAAATACATTGGAATAATCCATTGAAAAAGCAGCATGAGTGTTTCAAACATGATCCAAATTAGTCAAACTGTGTCACAAGTGACTATCATATGAATTGTACAGAATAATCAAGCATAGGTATTATAGGAGTTTACTTCGTTTAAAATGTTATGTTTGTGGCTAAATATCAGAAAGTCGATAACACTTGGAAGTAATGTTATTAATTTGTTATCCGCATCAATTACAAGTGTTTGCACTCGTATGAAAGCTACAAATGATGCACTTTCAGAAAAGCAACTACCATGGATGTAAAAATAAAAATTTTTTGCGTTAAGCCGTTTAAACCTATGTAAAATGACCTCCTTCAACAAATGAATGTATAAAAAATATGACATATGCTGCTTATTATTCGCGTTAAACTGGACAAAAATACGTCAAAAGTCGCGTGACGGTACCCTGAATACGAGTAATTAGCAACGGAAAAGCTGGGGCTACAGTATCAATAGATCTTTTTAGAATTTTCTTTATTTTTCAATAAATTTTACTGCATTGACTCCCCTGAACTAATAAAATTTTCAAAATGCGCCGTCTTAAAAATATATATCCACGTATGATTTCCAAGCTCCGGCATTTAGAGACAAATCATTCAATTTTTGACGACAATCTGTAGCGAATCGATGAGACTTTTTTCTGATTTGCACATGATATGAATTATATATTGTAATTATATAAAGCTAGGAGGGAGGTAGGAAAAATAGGGGAAAAATAAAGAAACTCGTATAAAAAAATAAAAAAGGGCTTCTAGAGTCGGTAGTTTTTCTTTTCATATGCCGAATAATGTGTTTCTCGTTGTAGCATGAAAATTGAATGAGATAGGTTTATAATAGGCCCCATTTTTGCCGTTTAATTGCATTTCTAACTTTTTTGCCGGTAATTTCGAAAAATTCACATGAGTAAATTGTCTTTCTTTTGGTGATTGACGTATGCATACGAACTTTTAGGACGATCGGTTATTTAGATTAGGCGATCATTTTTAGAGCTTTGCAATATATTTTTCTCTGATTTCGTTCCAATAGCAGTTCCAAAAATCAATTCTTTTCGTGATGCTCCACCGCCGGCGGTTAAATAATATGGGGCGATACAATAAAAAAAAATACGAATTTCACCGAAAGTTGATTTCAGATGCCATTATATGTATTCATAATTCGAAATTCAAGCGGGCAACAAAAATATAAATGAAAAATATTTTATTTGTTTGGCCTGAATTCTTGAATTTTTTGGCAACGGCTGAGAAGCCTAAATCTTCCTTGAGAAATAAGAGCCGTCGAAGGAAATTTCCTAAATTCATAAAAATTCGTGCGGCATTAGAGTGACAGAAATTGGACATAAACTAGGCTGTGGGACTACAGAGGGCCAATTATTATAGCTTTTATAAAAGCTTAAAATATTATATCATAATAATAATAAAAATAATATTAACAATAATAATGATAATAATAATAATAATAACAATAAAAGTAGTAATAATAATAATAACAATAACAATAATAATAATAATAATAGTGATAGTAATATTAATAGTATTATTATAATTATTTTCTTTTAATATTATAACACTATAAATATGCACGTTTACGAAATTTGTGCTCTCTGTTTAGATTATTTGTGTTTGTCAACCATATACACTACACTACTCACGGTCTCACAAAATTTCGGAGCAGAAGAAGATAAAGCATTAATCTTGATGGAGGCCGCACAGACTCGCCCTAAGCAGCGTCTAATGAACAAGGTAGGAGCCTAGCCAGGCTCCCAGCGATCAGCTGATCTAACTTATAGCAAAACTTTCCAGAGGGAGAAGGACCATGCCAGCTGCAGGGCAAACGTGTGCGTCTCGTGTGGCAAAATCCTGGGGCCATACTTTCAAAACTCGCTAAGTGAACGTAAGTACTTACGCACTATTTTCTTGTCTATGATTGGTGGATTTGGCTCGAAAGCCGTCAATGATTGGCGGATGAACTTACGATCTCTTAACTTTTCTTGAAAGTATAGGCCCTGAATGGTAAGCATTTAATTAATAGTAAATGCCATTTAATGTTCTCTAGTGAAAAAAGAAAGTAATTATATTATTTAAGGAAAAATGGCGAGTTTATTTTGAAAATCCATAGCTGAGAAATAGCTTCATTATCTGTTCATTTTCGAATTTCAATGAAACCATCCCGGCCTGAGCGCTCACAGCGGAATTGAACGAGCAAAATTATTTTCACGATACTGGGGAAGGCAATTCAGCAACTCAGCCAGTAGCTCTTAATGTTTCTGCTGGTCCAAAGTAAAGGTCATTCTGGAAAATGTAGACTTTAACCTTGAATACAGAGCGTCATTAATGCAGATAGCTTGAGATAAAGATTTCTGTTGATGCAGACAGCTGTTGATGCAGATAGCTGTTGATGCAGATAGCTGTTGATGCAGATAGCTGTTGATGCAGATAGCTGTTGATGCAGATAGCTGCTGATGCAGATAGCTGTTGATGCAGACAGCTGTTGATGCAGACAGCTGTTGATGCAGATAGCTGTTGATGCAGATAGCTGTTGATGCAGATAGCTGTTGATGCAGACAGCTGTTAATACAGATAGCTGCTGATGCAGATAGCTGTTGATGCAGACAGCTGTTGATGCAGATAGCTGTTGATGCAGACAGCCGTGGATACTGATTGCTGTCCTATACTGTACGATGAAAAAACTTACAGTCAAGTCTAATATACAGTACACAATTGCAACTGCGGGAACAACGAATAAAATGTATTTAATTAAAAAACAATAACGTCGATTTTGATGAGACGAGACACAATAATAGCATATAATGAATATGATATACGTAGATAATAAAAATATATAGTGGCTTTGGTCGGCAGGGTTCATCATAGGGAAGCTCTGCAATATCTTCCTGTCTCGCAGCTGAGGAAACTGGCTGCCAATAGACGATTTTTCCTAAGAAAATGAGCCAACATCTTTCTTTGTGAGACGTTCATCAGGATCTGTTATGACATGTTCAGTCTATTTCTAGTTAGCAATAATAAAAACTGAGTTAATAACATTCTAAAAATCAGTAAAATTATTTATTATTTATATCTATATTGACGAAAAAAGACAGATTTAGTTAAAATTAATCAAAATAAAAGTAATTTCTTTTTCTACGTCGCGTAGGCAACCACAACATGATTATGTATCTGGCAGCTGGAATATTGCATGAAGGAAACATATAAAATTAAAACCAATATTTTCTTAAATAACCCGAAAACAAAAAATCTAACACAACGCTCACGCCTGATATCCGAGAACGGAAAAGCGCAAATATTATAATAAAATCAACGTACATTCCTTAGTGCATCCGGTATTGCTGATGTTTTCATTGACTTTGTTATTGGTCGTTTTGCTTTTGCGATGCCAGGTCGTGTTGTGCTGGTGAAGGCAGCAATTTGCAATGCATGTGCCTGAGAATAGCCTGAATATTTAGAGGCCTTCCGACAGACGAAGCAATCTTGCCTTATTCGGTGCTCTGCGTTTGATCCAACAAAAGCGTAGGAGGGAACCTCGGTTGAACTAATTCTCTACCACCGATGCTTGTGAAATTTTTTTGTGATTAGTGGATTATAATTTTTAGTGGATTATTATATAAACAAAACACAGGAAAAGTTCACAGTGAAGATTTGAGATGAATTGCACGTGCTGAATTTAACGTCAGCGAAACGGATATACTTGTTTCTTGTTTGAATGGTCTGAATAGCCTTTTAATGACTTTAATCTGAAAACTTTTCATTATTTTTCACCGTTCCACTGCCACAAGCGATCACAACTCAAATTTTGCCAAGAAATCTCTCGAATTTTTATCAACTCAGATTTTTTTGCCGAAAAATTTGACCATGGCGTTCCGTCAAGCAGTAGCCTCTGATATTATAAACGATGATCATTAAGTGGCCTACGAATAAAGCAGCCTCCCCTCGCCCCATAATTTCAAAATAAATGTGAGAGTCTAGCCGATAAATGTTGTCATTGGTCCATGTTCGTGTTCCCCGATCTTTAAAAAATGCTTAGTTTCAAATTCACAATTCAAAGCATATCTTGAATCACCTGCAATTTACGACTTAACTCCACTAAGTGACAGAACCCAATCCTCAGGACCATAGTATCTCAAACTAAAATCTCGTCTCCTAAGAAACAATACCAATGACCCCGAAAACCTCACCTACTTGCTTCTCTCATAGTCACATAACTCCAAACCGACTCCACATTCCGAATTCTTAATTAGTACCATAACCTCACAGCATCCTGATACACCACATAGTATTGGAACCAGAACATCGAGCCCTCACTCCCAAGATCCCAACGCTGCAGGTCTTTTAGATGTTTTAAGGGGACTTTCTATTTTCGGGATTTAGAGAGGGATCGTCAATTCCAAGGGGGATCGTCCTCCAAAATGGGATCGTCACCCTTGAGGGGATTATCCTCCTAGAGGGGATTGTATTACTAGAGGGGATCGGCCTTCTACAGGGTATATATCGGCCTCCTAGAGGGTATCGCCCTCCTAGAGGGGGTCGGCCTTCCAGAGGGTATATATCGGCCTCTTAGAGGGGGCCGGCCTCCTAGAGGGGATCGTCCTCCTAGAGGGGATCGGCCTCCTGGAGGGGATCGTCCTCCTAGAGGGTATCGTCCTCCTAGAGGGGATCGGCCTCCTTGAGGGGATCGTCCTCCTAGAGGGGATCGTCCTCCTAGAGGGGATCGTCCTCCAAAACGGGATCGGCCTCCTAGAGGGGATCGTCCTGGTAGATGGGATCGTCCTCCTAGAGGGGATTGGTCTCCTAGAGGGGACATCCTCCTAGAGGGGATCGTCCTCCAAAACGGGATCATCCTCCTAGAGGGGATCGGCCTCCTAGAGGGGATCGTCCTCCTAGAGGAGATCGTCTTCCAAAACGGGATCATCCTCCTAGAGGGGATCGGCCTCCTACAGGGGATCGTCCTCCTAGAGGGGATCGTCCTCCAAAACGGGATCATCCTCCTAGAGGAGATCGGCCTCCCAAACGGGATCGGCCTCTTAGAGGGGATCGTCCTGGTAGAGGGGATAGTCCTCCTAGAAGGGATCGTCCTCCTAGAAGGGATCGTCATCCTAGAAGGGATCGTCCTCCTAGAAGGGATCGTCCTCCTAGAAGGGATCGTCCTCCAAAACGGGATCATCCTCCTAGAGGGGATTGGTCTCCTAGAGGGGATCGTCCTCCAAAACGGGAGCATCCTCCTAGAAGGGATCGTCCTTCTAGAGGGGATCGTCCTCCCAAACGGGATCGTCCTCCTAGAGAAATGATCAAGGATTCTCATGCGTCCATCAGGCAGGGCGGCCGGCTACCGACCCGGCAAATGTTTTCTGACGAGCCAGCAACTGTAATCGCCTTACCTAAATCACTAACATCAGCTGGTAATGGCCCGCCATTGCAGCCTTAGCAGTTATTTTCTACATCCTTATTTTCAATTCGAGCTGTATTTATTTTCAATTCGAGCTTATTTTCAATTCGTTGCCGCTATGTAGAATTTTTTTAAAACAAACAAATTAATATTCTGACTAAAAATAGTTTAGACCTTCAACAGTCTTGAGACTCTTTAAAACACGTAAAAACACAGCGTCTTAAAATTACTAAAATCTTTCGTTACTGTCATTTCAAGATCAAAGTTGACTGTAAATCAGGAAAAAGAAATTCAGACTAGAAATTAGATATTTAAAATATTATTCTTTTACGAAACAATTGCTTCCATTTTGCTCAAAAGTTAGAAACAACTATACAGTACAAATTTCATCAATCTATTGTAGTAGGTTCACGAATTATCAGGCTCCAAGAAATCATTATATATTAACATTACACGGTTAATAAATTGTGAAGTGTTTTTTCTACATTGAAACATCAGTCGAGAGCCAAATTTCCTAATTTCGGTATAATATATCAGTCAACAAATATCCTGCAGGTTGCTAAGTCCCACGGTGCACAACTCAAATACCACTATGCCTTGTAAAACAGATTAAATTTTTGAGCGAAATAAAAAATTCGAGTTCCTCTGATTTGGGATAAATTTCCGAGTCTGGAATTCGTCGATTTGTGACATCAGTCATGCATTTCGAGGCTGACTGAATTTCGAGCATCAAGTGCAAATTGAAAGGTCGTTTGATGGCCCTCGATGCGACTCCTTGAATGAGGCAGCGTGGAAGAAGAAAGAAGTGATGAGTTGAGGCAACGGTCGCAGGAATGAATAAATAACGATCCAAATTATAGCGAAAGAAAGAGATTGCATGCAAGATTTTTACCGTTCGGGTATTTCAGTTTCAATTTATCAAGGAATTTACAATTCTGGTATTGAAACTTTAAGTTTAATTTGTTAATTTATTTTTTTTTATTTTTTGAGGAAAAATTTCTTTTTGCATTTGCATCATCCTTGAAACATTTGAAACCGAATTTTAATTGTTCTTTCATATGAAATTGGGATTAATCAATAGTAACCTGTAAAATTTTGTTTAAATTTTCTAGACATTTCTGAACCGTGGGCTTTCAATAGAACACTGCCTATTTTTTCTAATTTGCAAGTCCGGACTATGTTGTCTAAGGCCAAAAAATTCTTAATGAAACAATTCAATCGTTATACTTCATATTACAATTCTGCTTTGAAATCGTCTAGACTAAATGGTCACAATGTATGGCCCACAATGAAGGTTTATTTTTATTTTTAACAATTGAATGTATGACACACTAAGAAATAGGGGAGATGTAGTTGCACCGACTTAATTTGAGTGCACTAGCATTCTCAATGCGCGGTCGTTTGTACACAATGGCTGCTCATGGATTTAATGTTATGCATCAAGTCGCGCTAAAAGGTTCAAAAATAGAAAATCTTTTCATAGTTATACAAGTTCTTAATAAGCTTTTATTTAAATCCTGCTATCGCCGATTATAGCAAATATTGATTCCTTCATATTAAAAATATCGAACGAAAAAAATTAAAAACGACTCAACATGACAATAAAATACTTCAAGGCAGAGAAAAACGTCCCAAAGGACACAAAAATAAAATGATAAAGTCAGCGTCCGCAAAAACGGTCCAACTTTTGACCGATAATTGGAAATGTTTGGAGTCCGAGGAAAGTATGGTTCTTTGCAGCCAGATTGCCTCAGCCAAAACGACTTGTTGCCATCTAACATTCTGTAAGAAAATCAATTTCTTCGACAACAGTTAGAAACTTATGGCAGTTCGGACATCTCAAATATAAAATATTGCCAGTATATTTGAGGACAATATATAGGTTGTGAAATTATTATCAACGAGAAAATACTGGAATATAAAGCTCTTTGATTTGTTGGAGCAGATGACTTAAAAATTATAGCTATTAGGGAGACATTCAATTGTTGATATATATTTTTTGCTGCTCAACATTTCAAAACCAAAGCCAATAACGGCACAGCAGATAATGGAGACCTGAGGCTAAAAAGCATCAAAAATGAGCTATCCTCTCATTTACACGAATGTAACCGACGCAAAAATCCAATTAATGAAATTTCTAGACCTTCATGTGAGTGCTAAAACTATCATGCGGGACTATGAAAACCTAAAAATATGCATTGCACGAAACATTCTTATCACAAAGAACGCGAGAACTGCAGTGAGATGTCCTGGATAAGCTAATTGATTATCTTTATTATTATGTACACACAGTAGTATAATGCAACACTGTACACACAGTAGTATAATGCAACACTGAAGGACAGTATAGCGCACGACAAGTCGACTACTAGGTATCTTTGATTGCTTAACTGAATCACCATTGAGAAGTTTTTTCAGTTGTTGTTAACTTATTATTATGATATTGATTTCTCGAACGATCACCAGGTCGGTTGCTTAGTTAAAATAAATTTAACACAATTCAACGTGTCTCAGGCGTCATCTAGCGCAGCAGCAGCTGGGTTAATTAACCAGCGAGTTGTTTACAGCATCGAAGTCTCAAGCCTCCAGACAAAGTCCCTAGTTCAAGTCAGTTTCAAGTTCCAATAACTCGTTTGAATTCGTGAAGTTCCGTACCGATATTAGATCACAGCCCTGATAGAACTGTACTAAACTCGGGAGAACTTCCGAAGTTAAGAACTGGTTAAGATTTATTTGTCAATCAGCGTTCGCCGATATTGACCAGCCCGAATTCTCGAGAAATTCCATCCACAAGTCAGACCGGAGTTGATCATAGTTGCTACGAAGTCTTGAACGGAGTTTATGCAACGTTGGGTAGGCTTTACATCTGAATTTTCGCTTCGTCGGTCGTAGAAATCGGAAATTTTCCATTGCCCCCAATTTCCCACTAAAAAATATCAATTTTATAAAGCATGGACTCTTTAACGCTTATCATAAGTATGAAGTCAAGCACCATGTAAAAAATTCTTCCCAGAAAAATTGATTTTTCTTTGTATTTACTCAATTTTATTCCAATTGTAAAGAGCGATATAACCAAATCAAAAGATATCTCTCAGACTAGCACTGGCTGACATTTGAAAACAATGAGGAAAACCTGCACTCATTTCGAGTTAATTTAAACTTTTTGATTAAAATTCCCTTGCTCCCATCAAGTGAAAGGTACATTTGTCATAAGTTGTATCTTTCCCGCTGAAGTTAAATGATGAAATAAAAAACTCGACCCGAAATATTTTAAAGAATCAAGGGGTAATGTAAAAGCGGCAATTTACACTTGCATTCTACGACCGCTTCACATTTAATTCCAGATAATCTCGGCTCTAAAATCCGTACAATTTATCCCTGTAAACTTATGATTACATTTAAATTGTGTCAATCCCAATTTTTATATTGCTCATTTATATATTTGAAAATATTCAGCAGCGAGGAAAACTTACTAATGTTACACAATTTTTTTTATATCATTGTTTTGTTGAATTAATTCAAAAAGTATTCCTGTCGAACGTATTCACCACAACATCGGCGGCCACACAGTAATTGGACTACAAAATATATGACTTGTTTACAATCGTATAATACTTTTTTATAGTGGTAACGCATTCGACTGATAGGTGAAGATAGGTGAAGAATGTAGTAAGTTGTTCAGCGATGTATTGTAGTGAGATTTCTAGTAATGCAGTGTAGCAAGATTCCTATCAAAACATTGTGGCATTGTTTCTAGAAATGAATATTGTTTCCAGCAATGCAGTGTAGCAAGGTTTCCAGCAATACAGTGTAGCAAGGTTCCCAGCAATACAGTGTAGCAAGGTTTCCAGCAATACAGTGTAGCAAGGTTTCCAGCAATACAGTGTAGCAAGGATTCCAGCAATACAGTGTAGCAAGGATTCCAGCAATGCAGTGTAGCAAGGTTTCCAGCAATACAGTGTAGCAAGGTTTCCAGCAATACAGTGTAGCAAGGATTCCAGCAATGCAGTGTAGCAAGGATTCCAGCAATGCAGTGTAGCAAGGATTCCAGCAATACAGTGTAGCAAGGATTCCAGCAATGCAGTGTAGCAAGGATTCCAGCAATGCAGTATAGCAAGGTTTCCAGCAATACAGTGTAGCAAGGTTTCCCACATTACAGTGTAGCAAGGTTTCCAGCAATGCAGTGTAGCAATGTTTCCTGCAATTCAGTGTAGCAAGGTTTCCCACAATACAGTGTAGCAAGGTTTCCAGCAATACAGTGTAGCAAGGTTTCCAGCAATGCAGTGTAGCAAGGTTTCCAGCAATACAGTGTAGCAAGGTTTCCAGCAATACAGTGTAGCAAGGTTTCCAGCAATACAGTGTAGCAAGGTTTCCAGCAATACAGTGTA